>NC_134273.1:46130768-46291411 GCF_031893055.1 Leptodactylus fuscus | reverse complement strand
TTATAGTCTATGGGGAACAGATACTCGTTAAGGGGGAAACCCAAATCCGTGTCTGGAGGGTCACCAAGTCCACTATGACACCCCAGGAAATGATGCCAACACCTCTGGAATGACACTGGGACAGCAGGGGAAGCATGCCTGGGGGCATCTAACACACCAAAGACCCTCTATTACCCCAACATCACTGCCTAACAACTACACACTTTCCACATTCAAAAAAACCTCTATCAAAGTGGGAAAATACCTGGAAACCTTCTTTACTCCCCAAATGGATGGACACAAACCCCAATTTAAGCTCAACAAACAGTAACAACCACCCCTTTAAATCACGTTCCCCATGACAACCACAAATGGAATAGGCAATGGGAATTCCAAAAGCCCTCACCCTTAACTGTCATTTTGAGTGTGTGTGTGTGTGTGTGTGTGTGTGTGTGTGTGTGTGTGTGTGTGTGTGATGTGGTAAGACCTTCCAAAATTCACTTTTCTAGCCCTTAACATGAGCCCTTCCAAACAAAGTTACATGACCTTAAGCTGAGCTACCAGCAGAGATTGAGGCCCTTGGCATGAGTAGAGCCTTGCACCAGCAGTGTTTTTGGCACTTAGGGTGAGTTGAGCCTTGTACCAGCGTGTGTCCCTTAACATCAGGCGGGCCCTAAGTTCTGCGCTTTGCACAAAAGTTCCACATTAACTAGGCTGAATGGTACAAAGATTAGTAGGCCCGAGAACCAGGAACAGGTCTTGCAATGGCTGTCGGATAACGCTTAAAGCACATTGTCCACCAGCCAGTCAGCCTCTACCTCCTCTTACCCAACAGTCTTGTCCTCCTTCCACCCAAAATTCCCAATCTTCTCAGAACAATAACCCCAACTGTCCCTGCTCCCCAGAGCTGTTCTCCCTTCCTTTGACTGTACCGCAACCTGCCCCTCCATTTCGCGATTCCACGGACCTAACAGACGAGTATCTGTGTCCAGATGCTCAAACACTAGAGTCTCCTCCATTCCATCTCCGGTCGATTTGGTGGCGGATGACCAGCAACCCACCCTCATCGACGACGATGAGACGCAGTTGCTGTCAGGGCAGCCAGTTGACATGCGCATTGTGCAGGAGGAGGAGGCGAGACAGGAGTTGGAAGAGGAGGTGGTGGACGACGAGGACACCGACCCCACCTGGACAAGGCAGATGTCAAGCTGGGAAAGTAGTGTGGATGTTGAGGCAGGTGCAGCACCAAAAAGGGTAGCTAGAGGCAGAGACATGTCCAGAGGCAGAGGTCAGCTGCTTTGCCGAAGCCAGGCCAGACCCGGAATGTCCGAAGATGTTCCCTTTTGTACCCAGCCCAGAAAAACTCCCCCATCGAGGGCACGTTTCTTGAAGGTGTAGAGTTTTTTCAAGGAATGCGCCGAGGACAGATATAGTGTCGTCTACACAATTTGCCTCTCGAAATCGAGTAGGGGCCCTGAGAAGAGCAACCTGTCCACCACTTCAATGCACCGTCATTTGGAATCCAAGCAATGGAATCAGTGGCAGGCAGCAACGGCAGGACAAACGTCGCCCGCCGTTCATGCCACTGCCTCTGCTCACAGTGCTGGCGATGCACTCCAGAGGACGAGCCAGGACATCACTTCATCTGCCTCCGCCACTTTGTTGACTTCTCCCTCATCCTCCCCTGTTTCTGTCTTATCTCCTTCTCCTGCACCATCAAAGGCACCATCAGGCGCTTCTTTACAACAACCCACCATCTCTCATACATTGGAGCGCCGGCAGAAATACACCGCTAACCACCCACCCACGCAAGCCTAGAACGCCAACATCGCTAAACTGCTGGCCCAGGAGAGGTTGGCGTTCCGGCTTGTTGAAACTCCCGCCTTCCCGGACCTGATGGCAACTGTGGCACCTCACTATGCCGTCCCTAGCCGTCTCAACTTCTCCCGGTGTGGCGTCCCCGCCTTGCACCAGCACGTGTCACTCAACATCAGGTGGGCCCTTAGTTCCGCGCTTTGCTGCAAGGTCCACTTGACCACCGACACTTGGACAAGCGCCTGTGGTCAGGGATGCTGCAGTGCTTATCTTTAATGACAGGCAGGGTGAATGTGGTGGAGTCTGTTCCCCGGGTGCAAACTGGGGTGGCCTATCTCCTCTCCCAGGCCAAAATTCATGGCAGGAGTAGACTGAAACCCTACGACGCTGCAACCTCCACCACAGCTACTAGCGGCAAACGCTAAAACACTGGTGTGGGGAGACGTCAGCAGGCGGTGCTGAAGCTCATCAGCTTGGGGGACAGACAGCACAGTGCCTCCGAGGTCAGGGATGCCATCCTGGCTGAGATGGCATTTTTTTTTCCCTGCTACACCTGGGGCCTGGCATTTTTACGCCTGTGATAATGGCTGGAACCTGGTAGCGGCTCTGGAGCTTGCCAGCCTCCAACACGTTCCATGTTTGGCCCACGTCTAACCTAGTGGTGCAAAGTTTTTTAAAAACATACCCAAATGTACCGAAGCTACTGTTGAAAATGCGGCGCTTGTGCGCCCACTTTTGCAAGTGCACAGGAGTCGCTGCTAGCCTAAAAACACTCTAGCAAGGCCTACATCTGTCCAAACACAGGCTGTTGTCCGTCATTCACACACGCTGAAACCCTACAATACCATATCTTGAGCAGGGTGTGTGAGCTGCACAGACCTTTGATGGAGTTCCATCTACAAAACCCAAGGGTTCCTCAAAGTCAGCAACCAAAGTTTCTGCACCATGAGTTTCCAGGGGTGGCAGAGTTATGGCTAGGGGAAGAGGCATGGATAGGGATGATGTCTAGGGGCAAAAGCAGTGTGGATGTGGAGGCAAGCTAAGCAGGAAAAACTGGGGGTACAAGCTAAGGCATGGACTGGGGTGATGTCTAGGGGCAAAAGCAGTGTGGATGTGGAGGCAAGCTAAGCAGGAAAAACTGGGGATACAAGCTAAGGCATGGACTGGGGTGATGTCTAGGGGCAAAAGCAGTGTGGATGTGGAGGCAAGCTAAGCAGGAAAAACTGGGGGTACAAGCTAAGGCATGGACTGGGGTGATGTCTAGGGGCAAAAGCAGTGTGGATTTGGAGGCAAGCAAAGCAGGGAAAATGGTGGCTAGAGGCAAAGGGATGTCCATAGGCAGCAAGGGCAAAGATGCAAAACTCTCCCGTTTCAAGAATTTTCCTGACTTGTTTCCCCACAAAACATTCCTGGGAGGAGGGCTGAAACACCACCCTCCTCCTCCTCCGCTGTTAGATTTACCCCAGCTACGAGCTGAAAACGCTGCAACACTGGTGTGGGGAGACGTCAGCAGGCTGGGCTGAAGCTCATCAGCTTGGGAGACGGACAGCACACTGCCTCTGAGGTCAGGGATGCCATCCTGGATGAGATGGCAATTTGTTTATCCCCGCTGCCCCTGGGGCCAGGTTTTTTAGCTTGTTGGAGGGCTCTGGAGCTTGCCAGCCTCCAACACGTTCCATGCCTGGCCCACATGTTCAATGTAGTGGTGCAATGATCTTTAAAAACATACCCCAAATTAGCTGAGCTAAGGGTGAAAGTGCGGCACTTGGACACCCACTTTCCCAAGTCTACAGTACCTGGAGCTAGCCGCAATACACTCCAGCAAGGCCTACATCTGCCTGAAGCACCTACTGTTGTGCGAGGTCACCACACGCTCTAACCCTAGATACCGTATGTTCAGCAGGGTGTGTGAGCAGCAGAGACCTTTGATGGAGTACCAGCTACAAAACCCAAGGGTTCCTCAGAGTCAGCTCCCTCACTTTCTGCACCATGAGTTTCCATGGGTGGCAGACTTATGGCTAGAGGCACAGGCATGGATAGGGGTGATGTGTAGGGGCAAAAGCAGTGTGGATGTGGAGGCAAGCTAAGCAGCAAAAACTGGGGGTACAAGCAGCCGGTGACATCATCACTGACAAGCACAGCTGTCTGTCAGCTGACAGGCTGACTTTCACCAAAATGAACAGACAATGGATAGACTCATCATATACATGTCAGTTACATGACAAATTTAGTGCAATTTGCAAGTCCAAGATGGTTTGGAGATCTGCGGAGAGGAATCTCACCACCTCTTGCGGGTGCCATCATTTGGAAGGCAAGCCCTGGGCTCAGTGGGTGAGAGCAAGCGCAGGATAATCGTCGTTTGGCCTGGCGGCCACTGCCTCTTCCACTGTTGACAGGGCTGGCGCTGCAGTCCAGACCAGGAGCCAGGACACCTCCACATCTGCCTCTGACACTTTGGGGAGTTCACCCTTATCCTCACCTTTTCCTGCCATTTCTCCTTTTGCCCGCGCCATCATGCGCCTCTTCCCATCAACTCCCCATCTCCCAAGCCTTTCATTTCATGCTAAAGTACAGCGCAACCCACCCACATGCCCAAGGCTTCAACGGCCTCATCTCAAGAAATCTGGCCCAGGAGATGTTGGAATCCCGGCTGGGGGACACTCTGCCCTTTTTGGGCAGAGTGTCTACTGCGCCACCGCACTGTGCCGTCCACACCAGCACTTTCCCCCAAACATGAGGCGGTCCCTAAATTCAGCGCTTAGCCCTAAAGTTCCATGTGACCAGTTACGAATGGACAAGTGCATGCGGACAGGGACGCTACCTTTCAATTTGGGCACAGTGGTTGAATGTAGTTGAGGCGTGGACCGGGTCGCAAAATGTGGTGGCCTGACTTGTCTCCCCACACAACATTCCTGGGAGGAGGGCTGAAACACCACCCTCCTCCGCTGTTAAATTGACCCCAGCTACGAGCTGGAAACGCTGCAACACTGGTGTGGGGAGACGTCAGCGGGCCGTGCTGAAGCTCATCAGCTTGGGGGCCAGACAGCACACTGCCTACAAAGTGAGTCATGCCATCCTCGATGAGACGGCAATGTGGTTTTTGCCACTGCACCTGGGCCCAGGCATGTTGTCATGTGTGATAATGGCCGTAACCTGGGATTGGCTCTGTAGCTTGGCAGCCTGCAACATATTCCATGCCTGGGCCACGTTTTTAACTCATTGCTGCTAATCTTTTGAAAAAGGTACCCCAATGTTCCTGAGCTACTGGTGAAAGTGTGGCGCTTGTGCGGATAGTTTTTAAAGTGTATAGTTGCCGCTGCTAGCCTCTATGCACTCCTACAACGCCTGTACCTGCTGGAACAACGGCTGTTGTGCGACGTCTCCACACTGCTGGCACTAAACATATCATGTGTTGAGCAGAGTGTGTGAGCAGCACAGACCTTTGATGTAGTTCCAACTCCAAAACCCTCGGGTTCGTCAAAGTCAACTCCCTCAGTTGCTCAACCATGAGTGGCCATGGGTGGCAGACTTATGTGAAATCCCATCCCATCCATTGCACTGGACACGAAACATTAGCATGCGCTCAGCACAACTTCGGATATGGCAGATGCGTTAAGCAGGGTGCAGGGTACAACACAGACCAGGCCCGAGCACCAGGAACAGGTGTTAGAAATACTGCAGCATCTGCCATTTCCTTCCAATTTTGGGGTTTTGGACCCGCCACCGACTTGTCTGGACCTAAGTGGGGATCATGAGACACAGTTGCCATCAAGGCAAGCTGTGGTCATGTGCGGTTTGCAGTAAGGGGGCAGTGCGCAATTGGAAGAGGAGTTGGTGGATGACGAGGCCACCGACCCCACATGGACAGGGGTGATGTCTAGGGGCTAAAGCAGTGTAGATGTAGAGGGAAGCTAAATCAACAAAAAACCTGGGTAGAAGCAAAGGCATAAACTGGGGTGATGTTTAGGGGTGAAAGCAGAGTAGATGTGGAGGGAAGCTAAGCAGCAAAAACAGTGGGTAGAAGCAAAGGCATGCAAAACTCTACCCTGTTGGAAGACTTATTCCTAGGTCTGGAACACGTTAATGGCCCCCCTGGACAAATTACTGCCACTCAGGGGCCTAGTGTCACCAGGAGGGACAAGTATAGGCGCATGTTGTGGGAATACCTGGCCGACACCAGCTCTGTCCTCTCCGATCCCTCTGTGCTCTACAGCCTAAACTTATTTTCTCATCTTTTTTTCTGAACTGCACATCTCTTGCCTGCTTCCTTTGGGATCTTAGAAATGGTGGTCCACTTCCACAGATGGTAACTTCAATAGACAGTGTAACGGGAGTAGCTGAGGGATCGCTGTCTTAACCACTTTTTGGCACAAAATTAACTTCCAAAGCCAAATATGGTGCAAGTATATGATGCAAGGACACCTACACACCTATCTCTGACACATTGGGGAGTTCACCCTCATGCGCCCTTTTGGCCTGCACCATCATGCGCCTCTTCCCAGCCACTCCACATTTCCCAAGCTTTTCATTGCAGGCAGAAGTACAATACAACCCACCCCCATGCCCAAGCCTGTAACAGCCTCATCGATAAACTGCTGGCCCTGGAGATGTTGGTGTTTGTTTATGCTTCTGGAGACCCAGGCCTTCCGTCAGCAGATGGCAGCTGGGGCACCTCCCTATGCTGGGCCTAGCCGTTACTACTTCTCTTGGTGTGCTGTCTCTGCCTTGCGCCTGCATGTGTCCCATAACATCAGTCGGGCCCAGAGCTCTGCGCTTTGCTGCAAGGTCCACTTGACCACCGACACATGGACAAGCGCCTGTGGTCAGGGATGCTGCAGTGCTTATCTTTAATGACAGGCAGGGTGAATGTGGTGGAGTCTGTTCCCCGGGTGCAAACTGGGGTGGCCTATCTCCTCTCCCAGGCCAAAATTCATGGCAGGAGTAGACTGAAACCCTACGAAGCTGCAACCTCCACCCCAGCTACTAGCGGAAAACACTGTAACACTGGCATGGGGAGATGTCAGTAGGCCGTGCTGAAACTGATCAGCTTGGGGGACAGACAGCACAGTGCCTCCGAGGTCAGGGATGCCATCCTGGCTGAGATGGCATTTTTTTTTCCCTGCTACACCTGGGGCCTGGCATTTTTGCGCCTGTGATAATGGCTGGAACCTGGTAGCAGATCTGGAGCTTGCCAGACTCAAACACGGTCCACGCATGGCCCACGTTTTCCAACTTGTTGGTGCCATGTTTCTTTGAAACCTACACCATTGTGCCTGATATACAGGTCAAAGTGGGGCCATTTTCGTAAGTGAGAACTAGCCTCTGCTAGGCAGAAAACATTCAGAGCACACTCCTCTCATCTTCGCACCGTTGGCTGGCGGAGGAAGACGAGGGGGTTGGAGTGGCATCTGATGTCCCTATCCCACACGAGGCTAGAGGGTGCACTTCAGTGCATCCCATTGCTTCACCACAAATGGTGTGAAGGGGAGTGGAAAATGGAGGAAATGGAGAGTGACCCTTACAGTTGGGGCCAGCAAAGGCATGCCAAGTAACACACTGGCACACATGGCTGACTTCATCTTGGGTTGCTTTTCAACACATATTTCACATCATGAAGAACAAATAATACTGGATTTTTTCAAGCCTCGAACCCCGGTCTAGGTCTAATGTCTGTTCCTTTCTTATATTAGGGGAGAGGGAAAAAAAATTACTTCAGTGATACGTTTAGCGTACATAGACTGACTATTAATGTGTATCCCACTTAGTGTTGTTAGGGTTACACACCGTCACAACCTGGCTAAAGCTTCTATAGCTGTTAATAAAGTCAACATAACTTTACGGTATCCAAAAAGACAGCTGGTACCGACAGAGAGCAAGACAAATGTCACCCAAAGCTGTGAGCTCTGAACACCCACAGTGACTTTGGCGTCATCATCATTATAAGGGAGTGGGTGGTAATAAATAACTTGGCAGTGCCTAAAACCCAAAAAGCTTATACAACTATATTTACATTAAGATACACAAATGAAACTTTTCAGTAGCATGTCATGAGACAAGCTGATAAGCTCTTCCTTTGTGCAGTGCTATTTGAAAGTTAAACGCTGCCTTTATTTTAATTCTGGAGAAGGTGCAGACATTAGATTTAGAACATGTTGTCTTCATTGTCCAAATCCTCTATATAGGTAACGCGTTTTTCGGGCCGAGCTGTCTGGGAACGAGCTGGTGCAGCACTGACAACCTGGGTGAATATGGCAAGAGCCTGAGATGTAGGGTGAATGAATCCCCAAATTATTTGTGGAATTCCCAGTCAGACAATGGCACTGTATACCAGTATTAAAAATTGTGGGTGCACATAACCCCCATATATTCTTTGAATTCCCACTCAGACAATGGCACTGTATAGCAGTATTAAAAATTGTGGGTGCACGTAACCCCCATATATTCTTTGAATTCCCAGTCAGACAATGGCACTATATACCAGTATTAAAAATTGTGGGTGCACATAACCCCCATATATTCTTTGAATTCCCAGTCAGACAATGGCACTGTATACCAGTATTAAAAATTGTGGGTGCACATAACCCCCATATATTCTTTGAATTCCCAGTCAGACAATGGCACTGTATACCAGTATTAAAAATTGTGGGTGCACGTAACCCCCATATATTCTTTGAATTCCCAGTCAGACAATGGCACTGTATAGCAGTATTAAAAATTGTGGGTGCACGTAACCCCCATATATTCTTTGAATTCCCAGTCAGACAATGGCACTGTATACCAGTATTAAAAATTGTGGGTGCACATAACCCCCATATATTCTTTGAATTCCCAGTCAGACAATGGCACTGTATACCAGTAGTAAAAATTGT
Organism: Leptodactylus fuscus; assembly: GCF_031893055.1. Lineage (NCBI taxonomy): Eukaryota > Metazoa > Chordata > Amphibia > Anura > Leptodactylidae > Leptodactylus > Leptodactylus fuscus. The sequence goes on along the minus strand of NC_134273.1, from coordinate 46,282,748 downwards.
GGGTGCACATAACCCCCATATATTCTTTGAATTCCCAGTCAGACAATGGAACTGTATAGCAGTAGCAAAAATTGTGGGTGCACGTCACCCCAATATATTCTTTGAATTCCCAGTTAGACAATGGCACTGTATACCAGTAGTAAAAATTGTGGGTGCACATAACCCCCATATATTCTTTGAATTCCCAGTCAGACAATGGCACTGTATACCAGTATTAAAAATTGTGGGTGCACATAACCCCCATATATTCTTTGAATTCCCAGTCAGACAATGGCACTGTATACCAGTATTAAAAATTGTGGGTGCACATAACCCCCATATATTCTTTGAATTCCCAGTCAGACAATGGCACTGTATACCAGTATTAAAAATTGTGGGTGCACGTAACCCCCATATATTCTTTGAATTCCCAGTCAGACAATGGCACTGTATAGCAGTATTAAAAATTGTGGGTGCACGTAACCCCCATATATTCTTTGAATTCCCAGTCAGACAATGGCACTGTATACCAGTATTAAAAATTGTGGGTGCACATAACCCCCATATATTCTTTGAATTCCCAGTCAGACAATGGCACTGTATACCAGTAGTAAAAATTGTGGGTGCACATAACCCCCATATATTCTTTGAATTCCCAGTCAGACAATGGAACTGTATAGCAGTAGCAAAAATTGTGGGTGCACGTCACCCCAATATATTCTTTGAATTCCCAGTTAGACAATGGCACTGTATACCAGTAGTAAAAATTGTGGGTGCACATAACCCCCATATATTCTTTGAATTCCCAGTCAGACAATGGCACTGTATACCAGTATTAAAAATTGTGGGTGCACATAACCCCCATATATTCTTTGAATTCCCAGTCAGACAATGGCACTGTATACCAGTATTAAAAATTGTGGGTGCACATAACCCCCATATATTCTTTGAATTCCCAGTGAGACAATGGAACTGTATAGCAGTAGCAAAAATTGTGGGTGCACGTCACCCCAATATATTCTTTGAATTCCCAGTTAGACAATGGCACTGTATACCAGTAGTAAAAATTGTGGGTGCACATAACCCCCATATATTCTTTGAATTCCCAGTCAGACAATGGCACTGTATACCAGTATTAAAAATTGTGGGTGCACATAACCCCCATATATTCTTTGAATTCCCAGTCAGACAATGGCACTGTATACCAGTATTAAAAATTGTGGGTGCACGTAACCCCCATATATTCTTTGAATTCCCAGTCAGACAATGGCACTGTATACCAGTATTAAAAATTGTGGGTGCACATAACCCCCATATATTCTTTGAATTCCCAGTCAGACAATGGCACTGTATACCAGTATTAAAAATTGTGGGTGCACGTAACCCCCATATATTCTTTGAATTCCCAGTCAGACAATGGCACTATATACCAGTATTAAAAATTGTGGGTGCACATAACCCCCATATATTCTTTGAATTCCCAGTCAGACAATGGCACTGTATACCAGTATTAAAAATTGTGGGTGCACATAACCCCCATATATTCTTTGAATTCCCAGTGAGACAATGGAACTGTATAGCAGTAGCAAAAATTGTGGGTGCACGTCACCCCAATATATTCTTTGAATTCCCAGTTAGACAATGGCACTGTATACCAGTAGTAAAAATTGTGGGTGCACATAACCCCCATATATTCTTTGAATTCCCAGTCAGACAATGGCACTGTATACCAGTATTAAAAATTGTGGGTGCACATAACCCCCATATATTCTTTGAATTCCCAGTCAGACAATGGCACTGTATACCAGTATTAAAAATTGTGGGTGCACGTAACCCCCATATATTCTTTGAATTCCCAGTCAGACAATGGCACTGTATACCAGTATTAAAAATTGTGGGTGCACATAACCCCCATATATTCTTTGAATTCCCAGTCAGACAATGGCACTGTATACCAGTATTAAAAATTGTGGGTGCACGTAACCCCCATATATTCTTTGAATTCCCAGTCAGACAATGGCACTATATACCAGTATTAAAAATTGTGGGTGCACATAACCCCCATATATTCTTTGAATTCCCAGTCAGACAATGGCACTGTATACCAGTATTAAAAATTGTGGGTGCACATAACCCCCATATATTCTTTGAATTCCCAGTGAGACAATGGAACTGTATAGCAGTAGCAAAAATTGTGGGTGCACGTCACCCCAATATATTCTTTGAATTCCCAGTTAGACAATGGCACTGTATACCAGTAGTAAAAATTGTGGGTGCACATAACCCCCATATATTCTTTGAATTCCCAGTGAGACAATGGAACTGTATAGCAGTAGCAAAAATTGTGGGTGCACGTCACCCCAATATATTCTTTGAATTCCCAGTTAGACAATGGCACTGTATACCAGTAGTAAAAATTGTGGGTGCACATAACCCCCATATATTCTTTGAATTCCCAGTCAGACAATGGCACTGTATACCAGTATTAAAAATTGTGGGTGCACATAACCCCCATATATTCTTTGAATTCCCAGTCAGACAATGGCACTGTATACCAGTATTAAAAATTGTGGGTGCACATAACCCCCATATATTCTTTGAATTCCCAGTCAGACAATGGCACTGTATACCAGTATTAAAAATTGTGGGTGCACGTAACCCCCATATATTCTTTGAATTCCCAGTCAGACAATGGCACTGTATACCAGTATTAAAAATTGTGGGTGCACATAACCCCCATATATTCTTTGAATTCCCAGTCAGACAATGGCACTGTATACCAGTATTAAAAATTGTGGGTGCACATAACCCCCATATATTCTTTGAATTCCCAGTCAGACAATGGCACTGTATACCAGTATTAAAAATTGTGGGTGCACGTAACCCCCATATATTCTTTGAATTCCCAGTCAGACAATGGCACTGTATAGCAGTATTAAAAATTGTGGGTGCACGTAACCCCCATATATTCTTTGAATTCCCAGTCAGACAATGGCACTGTATACCAGTATTAAAAATTGTGGGTGCACATAACCCCCATATATTCTTTGAATTCCCAGTCAGACAATGGCACTGTATACCAGTATTAAAAATTGTGGGTGCACATAACCCCCATATATTCTTTGAATTCCCAGTCAGACAATGGCACTGTATACCAGTATTAAAAATTGTGGGTGCACATAACCCCCATATATTCTTTGAATTCCCAGTGAGACAATGGAACTGTATAGCAGTAGCAAAAATTGTGGGTGCACGTCACCCCAATATATTCTTTGAATTCCCAGTCAGACAATGGCACTGTATACCAGTAGTAAAAATTGTGGGTGCACATAACCCCCATATATTCTTTGAATTCCCAGTCAGACAATGGCACTGTATAGCAGTATTAAAAATTGTGGGTGCACGTAACCCCCATATATTCTTTGAATTCCCAGTCAGACAATGGCACTATATACCAGTATTAAAAATTGTGGGTGCACATAACCCCCATATATTCTTTGAATTCCCAGTCAGACAATGGCACTGTATAGCAGTATTAAAAATTGTGGGTGCACATAACCCCCATATATTCTTTGAATTCCCAGTGAGACAATGGCACTGTATACCAGTAGCAAAAATTGTGGGTGTATATAGCCCCAATTCTATTGCTAGGGGACTTGCAGGGTATTTCTGAGGTGAAGGTGGGGGGGCACACCGTTGGAACGGGGATTTGGGGTGTATATATGGGGTATACGGGAATACACTGTCAGTGTGTTCCATTCAGGATCCTGGGAAAGCTGGGTTGCGGCGATTGAGCCCGTCAGTGCCACGTTACACTGACAAGCTTCTCCCTGGAATTGAAGTTATATGTAAGCCCAATATATTCTTTGAATTCCCAGTGAGACAATGGCACTATATGGCAGTAGCAAAAATAGTGGGTGTATATAGCCCCAATTCTATTGCTAGGGGACTTGCAGGGTATTTCTGGGGTGAAGGTGGGGGGGCACACCGTTGGAACGGGTATCGGGGGTATATATCGGGTATACGGGAATACACTGACAGTGTATTCCATTCAGGATCCTGGGAAAGCTGGGTTGCGGCGATTGAGCCCGTCAGTGCCACGTTACACTGACAAGCTTCTCCCTGGAATTTAGCTCTTATAAGAGCTGTTGGTTGTCTTCTCCTTCCTATCCTAGCCTGTCCCTGCCTACCCAGAATCTAACCCCTAGCTAACTGGACGGAAACCTCCGTCCTCGGTGAATTGCAAGCTCAGAATGACGCGAAGCTGGGCGGCGCTGTTCTTTTAAATTAGAGGTCACATGTTTTCGGCAGCCAATGGGTTTTGCCTACTTTTTTCAACGTCACCGGTGTCGTAGTTCCTGTCCCACCTACCCTGCGCTGTTATTGGAGCAAAAAAGGCGCCAGGGAAGGTGGGAGGGGAATCGAGTAATGGCGCACTTTACCACGCGGTGTTCGATTCGATTCGAACATGCCGAACAGCCTAATATCCGATCGAACATGAGTTCGATAGAACACTGTTCGCTCATCTCTAAAAACAATCTTTCAGCAAAATTTCTGTTACAATTACCTAACAACCTACAGTTATCAACACAAACAAATACACCACATATTAAATAAATTCTGGTACATTCTCAAAAACGATCCAATAATAGGCACATCTTTATTTCGTTTAAACACACTACAACACCAAGGTCTAAATGAGGCTACTGAAGTAATATCTTGAGCTTATTTTATCATTCTAATGATGAGATATATATAAAAAATGTTATTCTATTTTTTTTTTCCTTTTAACCACTTCCGGACTGCCCATAGACTATATACGTCCGGGAAGTGGTTGCCTTGTTCTGACAGGACGTACCGGTACGTCCAGTCAGAACACAGCAGCTGCACGGAGATCATGCAGCTGCTTTCAATGGAAGCCGGCTGTAACTTCAGCCAGAGCTCCCAGAGAGATGGCAGGGAAGATTTATTACCTCCCCTGCCTTCTCAATCGCTGTGTATACAGCGCTCAATGAGCGCCGTCACTTCTTTAGTGATAAATCAGGGGTAATTGTTGGGTACCACAGAAATGATCGATCCTTAAAGGACACAGCAAGCAAACTGAATTACCCAAAATCGACAGTGGCTTATGTGATTACGAAGTGGAAGGTGAACGGTTATTGTTGGAATGTGCCCCGAAACTCGCGAAACTGCAGCCGTCCAAAATCAGTGAAAAAAAACCTTACCTATCTTCTCCAAGCCAAATGGAATAAAATACCATTAGCATACATACAAGGACATGTGGAAAGCGCCCCAGGGGGATGAGGCTGTAAGTGCTGCTCGTGGAAGCACTACCAACTATTGAATATGAATAAATGTTGTTTTTCTATTCTACCACAGGTGTCCAAATACTTACTGGTAGACACTGAATGCATGTCCTCTAATTCTAAATGTATATTAGGTTAGTCATGGAAATATAAGCATGACAAGTTAAAAGTCCATGATCCTACTTTTAAAATCCAAATTACTAAGGCACTCTAAGGCTAAGGCCCCACGTAGCGTGCTGCAGTAAAAAAGCGTGGAGGGAGAAACTGTGGTGGCAATGCAGAGGAAATTTCTGTGGACTTTCTGCTTCCATTATACCTATAGGAAATCACTCGCGTTTCTGTAGCTATAATTGACATGCTGTAATTTCCAAAACCGCAACGATTTGGGAAACCACAGCAGTCCGATGTGCGTATTTTTCTGCAGCATTTCCACCGCAGTGTTTATGTCACATAGGGCCCTGACCTAAATGTCATTACAATGTAGTGCTCCTCCAAGAGACACATCTAGAAGAATCAGATTGTTACATATATTCTTGGTGGGCTATGTGATGGTATGATGGGAATGACTTAATACAAGTAATATCATTGAAAATTAAAACAGTGTTTTCATGAACAAGGAAAACAACATGGACAAGGCTCGCTTAAATTTCCTCATCCTCAGTCTTGCACAGGAATTTAACAGTATTGATGGCGATACACCATTCGCACTTCAGTCTCTGTCGGCCCTAATTACGGTACTTCCAGAACTCGATAAGGATCAGACGTGTTTTACGTGTTATTGCCCAACATCCCTCAGTAACATCCAAATCAAGCTGTTCTCTAAAATACTGGATAAGTGGTTGTCTCCTTCGATGCCAGGCATGGTCCATACCGACCAGGTCAGCACCATTAAAGGCAACAAATTGAGAGACAAAGTCTGTAAAACTCTCTTGTTGATTTTGATGGCATGAGCAGATGTCTCCCCCTCGGAAGAACAAGCAGGCAGAACAAGAGAAGTCCCATGCTCGGAAGTGTGATGGGGGGTTGTTAGTGAGGAAGGGCTAGTAATGGGCAGGCTAGCTAGGGAAGCAGTGAGAGGATATAAGTGAGAAAGAGAGGGGAAGGAAGTCCGCTCTGAGTGAAGTACAAGGCATCATGGTAGTTGGAAACCCCCTTTAAAAGATTGTATTGTCCACAAATCTGTGTCTTTTAAAAACATAACAATTCCTCCTTTGTGCATAAGACTGTGGCCCTATGTTTTGAAAAGCAGCTTTTTTCTTTTTTGCTACAGATTATGCTGTGGTTTGAGCTAAAGCCATGAGTTCACCAGCTGAATATTTCCTATTCCTTTTGTAGCCATTCTTGACTTTGACTCAAAAAAACCGCAGAAAATCTGCAACAAAAAATGCTGTGCTTCTGCATCGTGGGGTCTCGGTCTAAAGCAGACTTAGACAGTGTATGGCAGGGTAATAATAATATAATAATACATTTTATTTATATAGCGCCAACATATTCCGCAGCACTGTACAATTTGTAGGGTTCAAATACAGACAGAAAGATACATTACAAAGAAAGTCATTTCACACACTGGGACTAAGGGCCCTGCTCGCAAGAGCTTACAGTCTATGAGGTAGAGGGGGTGACACAAAAGGTAGCAGGAGTGGCATTGCTTATACAGAGGTCAGACAATGTTGTAATAGAGATTACTGTCATTACACAAACATAAAGCTGTATGAGCCATCACTAGTTGTGTCCTTCAACATGTGGATGGAGCTTGGACATATAAAGTTAGCCTGAAATGACATCATATCATGTGGGGTAATGTGGGTTAGATTTTGGGGATTCTAATTATAGTATGGAAGGGTTTACATTAGAAATTGTGATAGGCCTGTCTGAAAAGATGCGTCTTTAGTTTGCGTTTGAAACTGTAGAAATTGGGAGTTAATCTGATTGTCCAGGGTAGAGCATTCCAGAGAAGTGGTGCAACTCGGGAGAAGTCTTGTATACAAGCGTGGGAGGTTATGATAATAGAGGATGTAAGTGTTAGGTCATTGAGTGAACGGAGAACACGGGTTGGGCGGTAGACAGAGATGAGGGAGGAAATGTATGGAGGTGCAGCATTATGGAGAGCCTTGTAGATGAGAGTAATAACTTTATATTTTACTAGCAGAGGACCCGGCTTCGCATGGGTATATTTCAAATTTTGTTTGTGTAGTGGCCCCATAACAATTGGCCAGTTTGTGAATTGGTGCATTTTGTATATTGTATGCGTGTGTGTCCATAAGTATCATGTGATCATGTGTATCTCATTTCGGATATTAGTGACAAACAAGGGTTCGGTTGTTTTGGAGAACTGGAGTGAAGCTATATCGCACGTATGTGATTGTTGGGCATGTGGAAGTGTGTGCAGACGCAGGTATGTAATCCTGCAGCGTGTGGAACTGTGTGCAGACGTGCGTTTCTAATTCTCTGGCGTGTGGTATTGTGTTAGACATGTGTATGTAATCCTCGGTATTGTGGTACTGTGTGTAGACGTGTGTATCTAATTCTACAGCGTGTGGTACTGTGTGATGACGTGCTTATCTAATTCTCTGGCTGGTGATACTGTGTGCTTGCCTGTGTATCCTCTTGCGTGTGGTAATTGGGCAGATGCGCGTATGTAATCCTCTGGCATGTGGAACGGTGTGCAGATGCGCATATGTAATCCTTTGTCATGTGGAACTGTGTGTAGATGCATGTATCTAATCCTCTGGCGTGTGAAACTGTGTGCTGACCTGTGTATGTAATCCTCTGGCGTGTGGTACTTTGTGCAGATGCACGTATCTAATCCTCTGTCATTTGAAACTGTGTGCAGATGCGCGTATGTAATCTTTTGGCATGTGGAATTTTGTGTAGATGCGCATATGTAATCCTGCGGTGGGTGTAACTGTGTAGATTGGCGCGTATCGAATTCTACAGCGTGTGATATTGTGTGCAGTGGCGGTTATGTAATCCTCTGGCGTGTTGAACTGTGTGCAGACACACGTATGTAATCCTACAGCACGTGGTACTGTGTGCAGACGTGTGTAGCTTCATCCTATGGTGTGTGGAACTGTGTGCATATGCGCGGATCCAATCCTGCGGCATGTGGTACTGTGTGCATTGGCGCGTATTCAATGTTCCGGCGTGTGGTATTGTGTGCAGTGGTGCGCATGTAATCCTCCGAAATGTGAAACTGTGTGCAGTGGTGCGTATCTAATCCTCTGCCGTGTGGTACTGTGTTAAGACATGTGTATCTAATCCTCTGGCTTGTAGTACTGTGTGCACACGTGCGTACGTAATCCTCCGGCATTTGGTACTGTGTGCTGTTCTGTGTATGTAATCCTCTGACATGCGGAACTGTGTGCAGATGCGCGTATCTAATCCTTTGGCATGTGGAAGTGTGTGCAGATGCATGCATCTAATCCTCTGGCGTGTGATACTGTGTGCTAACCTGTGTATGTAATCCTCTGGTGTGTGGTAGTTTGTGCAGACGTGTGTATGTAATCCTCTGGCACGTGGAAGTGTGTGTAGATACAAGTATGTAATCCTGCGGCATGTGTAACTGTGTGCAGTGGGGTGTATGTAATCCTGCTGCATGTGGAACTGTGTGCAGACGTACGTATGTAATCCTCTGGCGTCTGGTATTGTGTTAAGACGTGTATGTAATCCCCAGGCTTGTGGTACTGTGTGCAGATGTGCGTATCCAATCTTCTGGTGTGTGGTAGTTTGTGCAAACTCGCGTATGTAATCCTCTGGCATATGGAACTGTGTGTAGACGCGCCTATCTAATCCTTTTCCAATCCTATGGCATGTGGTACTGTGTCCATTGGTGTGTATGCAATCCCTCCAGCTTGTGGTACTGTGTGCAGACGTGCATATGTAATGCTCTGGCGTGTGATATTGTGTGCTGACCTGTGTATTTAATTCTCTGGCTTGTGGTACTGTGTGCAGATGCGCGTATGTAATCTTTCAGCACGTGGTACTTTGTTCAGATATGTGTATGTAACTCGTGACCCCTGGCCCGCGTGGCTCCGGCCCACCCAAACCGCTGTAGCGCAGCCCCCTCCTCCCATGCGCACCTCCAAACCCTACCCCCACAGCATCCCTGGTAAGGAGGCCCTGGGCACCCCTCTGGCTCCCCAAACTACTGTTGTGCGGCCTCCTCCCCTCCTGCGCGACCCCCTGTGTGTCCAAAGTCCTATTCAAAGCACTGTCTTGCGGCCCCCTCCCCTCCTGCGCGACCCCCTTGGGCCCGAAAGTCCTATACTGCGGCCCCCGACCCCGAACACTACAGTCGCCCGTGGTTACTCACACACAGCGAGTGAGGCCGCGTGTCCGCTTCACTCCGCAGCTGTGGGGTATGCAGCGTTGTGTCCGGAGCGCTGGCTGTGCACACCTGAGTGGCACAGCCAGCCTCAATCACAGCCAAATCCGTTTAACGATTTGGCTGTGATTGAGGAACAAACATCCAAACTCACAAACTTTCACATTTATAATATTAGTAGGATTCTATAATGAATAGGCAGCCAATGTAGTGACTGGCACAGACCCGAGGCATCGCTGTAGCATCTAGACTGATAGATGAGCCTGGCCGCTGCATTCAGAATAGATTGTAGAGGGGAGAGTTTAATGAGGGGAAGACCGATTAGTAAGGAGTTACAGTAATCAAGGCGAGAATGAATCAGAGACAATAAGTGTCTTTAATGTATCTCTGGTAAGGAAATTGTGTATTCTGGAGATGTTTTTGAGGTGGAGGTGACATGAGCGTGCGAGTGATTCAATATGAGGGGTGAAGGTAAGGTCTGAGTCAAATATCTAACCCCCAGGCAGCGGGCATGCTGCCTAGGAGTTATAGTACAGCCTGAAACTACAATGGATATATCAGGGACAGATCTAGTAGATGGTGGAAACAGTAGTAGTTCAGTCTTAGAGAGATTTAGTTTCAGATAGAGCGAAGACATGATATTAGAGACAGCAGAGAGACAGTCACTGGTGTTCTGTATTAGTGCAGGGGTAATGTCACGGGAAGATGTGTATAATTGGGTGTCATCAGCATAAAGATGGTACCGGAATCCAAATCTGGCAATGGTTTGTCCAATTGGGGCTGTGTAGAGAGAAAAGTGCAGGGGGCCCTAGGACTGAACCCTGAGGAACCCCAACAGCAAGGGAAAGAGGGGAAGAAACAGAGCCTGCAAATGATACACTGAAAGTGCGGTCTGAGAAATAAGAGGAGAACCCGGAGAGTGCAGTGTCGTTGAGCGGAGCATAGTGAGAAGTTGATGGTCAACAGTGTCAAAAGCTGCAGAGAGGTCCAGAAGAATAAGAGAGAAGTTACCATTGGAATTAGCCATTAGGAGATCATTGGAGATTTTTGTGAGGGCCGTTTCAGTAGAGTGCAAAGCGCAGAAACCAGATTGTAAAGGGTCAAGCAGAGAGTTAGCAGAGAGATAGCGGAATAAACGAGAATAGACCAGGCGTTCCAGAGATTGGAGAAGGTGTGAGGGGAAGGGGTCACTAATGCAGGTCGTAGGGCGAGATGAAGAAAGTAGCTTTGAGACTTCCTCTTCTGTAACAGGTTCAAAAGATGAGAATGGACAGTCTGAAGTGCAGTTGGTGAGGGGGTCCGTACTATGGTAGGTGTGGGAATCAATGCCACCTGGGGCTTGGGCAGTTATTTCCTGACAGATCTTATCAAGGGTAGGCATTGAATATTTACTGTATATATATATATATATATATATATATATATATATATATATATATATATATAAAACACACGTGCAGTATATACCAATATATAATACACAAGTAGTAAATGTTGGTATATTGCATCTTTGTAGTTAATTAGTTGCTGTGGCTGGTGGACCAGGTTTACCCATGCTCTACTGCACCCTTGATTGCTTGACTTTTTGCCTTTGTCTTGTAGCAAAATGTTAATTATCCTGTTCTCTTTCCCATATAACATCGCAGTTGTTATTGTTGTAAGCTTTCCTTGAAGAGCATAAATAAAATCTTTACAAAAATACCAAAAAAAAAAAAAAAACCTTTAAAAAAATACAATCATAAGTAAAAATTCCAACATAACCTCCATGAATTGTAGGACTAAAAATAGGATACCCTGAATAAAAGCATCCAGCTATAATTCCATAAAAGAAATGTAATGCATAACATCTTACTGGAAACTAGAGCTTAATATTTAACCAAGTCCTGTTGAAACAATATCATGCTCAGAAAGATTGTTTTCCTTTGTATTTCACCATCTAAAATGAAAATTAAATAAACTACAACATCAACATTACAAAAGACACTGACAATCATAAAATTCATCCATCAAATACAATCGTAATATTAAGGGCCTCACTCTTAGATAGGTTGCCTTCAAAGTTATTCAAATGACCAAAGTGTCTGAACACTCTCAAGATTTACGGAAACAAAATGCTGAGCGGGCTGGGTGACGTTGAGGAGATCATCAGCATATAACACTTGACCTGTTTGCATCCCATTTAAAGACTATGCACAGGGGGCATGTTGCCAGGAGTACAAAATAGAAGGGGAGACAGAGGGCAGTCTTGCCAGGTCCAGTTACGTACTGAAAAGGGGTATGAAAGTATCCCATTGGCCTGCACTCTGCACACGGTATTATGACCCATAGTGGTCTCTGTACACGGTATAAGTCCCATAGCGACCCCCTGTACACAGTATTATGTCCCATAGTGTCCCCTCCACACAGTTGAATATTATAACTTTAATAAAATTCCAATTTGTGCCACTCACTAGTTATTATACTCTGGGGTCTCTTCAGACCCCAGAGTATAATAAACAGAGGGTCAAGAGACAAACATAAAAATTAATGTTACTCACCTTCCCTGAGCTCCGGAGCGCCTCTGTTCTCTTCTGCGCTTCTGCCTGAAGTCAGTGATCACTGATTGGGTCTCTTGAGGCCCTATCAGCTGTCTCTTACATTAGGCAGAAGCGCCTAAGAGAACACAGTGGCTCTGGAGAGCAGGGAAGGTGAGAAACATTTTTTTTATGCTTGTCCCTTGGTCTTCCACTCGTACTCTGGGGTCTGCCATTATTTTTTTTATGTTTGATCACCATCCCTGGGGCTTGGCTTATTATACTGTGGGGTCTGAAGAGACTCCACAGTATAATAATAGTTTTGTTTCGGCGAGGACTCAGGCTGCCTATGCCAGACATCATGTGCCACTCTTGGCACACGTGTTGGGGGTTGCCAACCCCAGCTCTATAATGAGAAATCTACTCACAGGATCTAAAACAACACTCAACAAAAAAAACCTTAGGGTCAGTTCACACGTGAACTGCCCGCGCGGGTTTTGACACCGAGAGAGACGCGGCGAGCAGCGTCTCTCTCTTCTCAAAATCCGCCTGGTCGCGGCTTTCCCCTCTGCTGTCGGCTCGAATGAGCCGACATAGGAGGGAGCTGCCGGGGGCGGAAGCCACGTGGCTGAGCCCGCGCGGCTTCCGCCTGAAGATAGGGCAGGTCGCTTCTTTTCTGCCGCTAGCGGAAAAAAAAAAAGCCCGACGGTCTACATAGACCACCATTGTAAAGGGGCGGATTTTGAAGCAAAATCCGCTGTCAAAATCCGCCCCTTTGCCCACGTGTGAACTAGCCCTTAGTTCTTTCAGGAAGGAGATGGAGTTTTAAATGCTACAAACCGAGTGGTATGTGTTTTAACACAATTACATATAATCAATCCACTTCATGTCTAGAGTTACAGGAGAAGGATTTGGGATAAAATATCACTTAACTTGTCACTCTATTTATAGTAAATTTTAGGTCTTGTAGATTACAGTACATGGAATCAATTATACAAAATCTTTATAACTGAATAGGTCCCTTTCATTATTCCTATGATCAGACTCCCAGCAACAAATACGCTTGATGTTTTAAAGAAAACTGAATTATTTTTTTTTAGGTCCTTTGTATTCAGATTACAGATCTCTAGAACTGTACCTTAAAGCAATAATGCTGTAAGAAGCAAGATTTAGGCTATAATTTATTTAATGCTATAAGAAGCAATATCGTTGCAAGATTTTTTTTACTTTACTCATACAGCAAACAAAAATTTTATAGTCTGTAGTTAGCATGTGAGTTCCACTACACATCACATATTATTAGATCAGAGGAAATAATGTCTCATTAGGTAAAGACACATGACATTAGTAAACCAGGCACGCCCTGCTAAGAATTCTGGGTTAGGAATATGCAGATAAGAAACAGTACCACCTTGTGGAAGGTAGCACTGTGTCGGTCTACCTGCAACGCCGCTATGGTGCATTTCCGGTCACATGTTCATTAATTAAAAAAAAAAAAACCACTTCACATATAACTTCTTGTTTCATTGCGACTGTCCCTGGTGTTGTCATGAGGAAGGTAATATAGTCAATATGTTGCGAAAATTCCACAAAGATCTCCTATCAGAATTTTTTTTTATAATATGAATCTTTATATTTCTAGGTTGATAGAAGCCTGAATACCTCTTATAAAGGCTATTCTAGTCCTACCTTAGTTTGTTTTCCATGCAGCGTTTTTTGTGTACATTGTCTCCAGCAAGATTGCAATTTCGCACATGCGCTGTCAACTCTGCCACTTCGGGCAGAGCTGATAAGTTATGCTCCAGCAGCCATATTGGTTTCCATCCTACACGAACGTACAGCCAGCTCATATAGTTCTAAGAACCACCAAGATGGCTGACGGAGCATGCAGGTGGAGCACACACACAAAAAAAAAAAAAAAAAAAATTATATATATATATATATATATATATATATATATATATATATATATATATATATATATATATATACATACACACACACACACAGTGGGGCAAAAAAGTATTTAGTCAGTCACCAATAGTGCAAGTTCCACCACTTAAAAAGATGAGAAGCGTCTGTAATTTACATCATAGGTAGACAAAATGAGAAAACAAATCCAGAAAATCACATTGTCTGATTTTGTAAGAATTTATTTGCAAATTATGGTGGAAAATAAGTATTTGGTCACTTACAAACAAATCAAGATTTCTGGCTCTCACAGACCTGTAACTTCTTCTTTAAGAGTCTCCTCTTTCCTCCACTCATTACCTGTAGTAATGGCACCTGTTTAAACTTATTAGTATAAAAAGACCCCTGTGCACACCCTCAAACAGTCAGACTCCAAACTCCACTATGCTGAAGACCAAAGAGCTGTCAAAGGACACCAGAAACAAAATTGTTGCCCTGCACTAGGCTGGGAAGACTGAATCTGCAATAGGCAACCAGCTTGGATTGAAGAAATCAACTATGGGAGCAATAATTAGAAAATGGAAGACATACAAGACCACTGATACTCTCCCTCGATCTGGGGCTCCATGCAAAATCTCACCCCGTGGGGTCAAAATGATCACAAGAACGGTGAGCAAAAATCCCAGAACCACACGGGGGGACCTAGTGAATGAACTGCAGAGAGCTGGGACCAATGTAACAAAGCCTACCATCAGTAACACACTACGCCGCCAGGGACTCAGATCCTGCAGTGCCAGACGTGTCCCACTGCTTAAGCCAGTACATGTCCGGGCCCGTCTGAAGTTTGCTAGAGAGCATTTGGATGATCCAGAAGAGTATTTGGAGAATGTCCTATGGTCTGATGAAACCAAACTGGAACTGTTTGGTAGAAACACAACTTTTCGTGTTTGGAGGAAAAAGAATACTGAGTTGCATCCATCAAACACCATACCTACTGTAAAGCATGGGGGTGGAAACATCATGCTTTGGGGCTGTTTCTCTGCAAAGGGGCCAGGACGACTGATCCAGTATATGAAAGAATGAATGGGGCCATGTATCGTGAGATTTTGAGTGCAAACCTCCTTCCATCAGCAAGGGCATTGAAGATGAAACGTGGCTGGGTCTTTCAACATGACAATGATCCAAAGCACACCACCAGGGCAACAAGGAACTGGCTTTGTAAGAAGCATTTCAAGGTCCTGGAGAGGCCTAGCCAGTCTCCAGATCTCAACCCTATAGAAAACCTTTGGAGGGAGTTGAAAGTCCGTGTTGCCAAGCAACAGCCCCAAAACATCACTGCTCTAGAGGAGATCTGCATGGAGGAATGGGCCAACATACCAACAACAGTGTGTGCCAACCTTGTGAAGACTTACAGAAAACGTTTGACCGCTGTCATTGCCAACAAAGGATATATAACAAAGTATTAAGATGAAATTTTGTTACTGACCAAATACTTATTTTCCACCATAATTTGCAAATAAATTCTTACAAAATCAGACAATGTGATTTTCTGGATTTGTTTTCTCATTTTGTCTCTCATAGTTGAGGTCTACCTATGATGTAAATTACAGACGCCTCATCTTTTTAAATGGTGGAACTTGCACTATTGGTGACTGACTAAATACTTTTTTGCCCCACTGTGTGTAATATATATATATCTAACTAACTATATATATATATATATATATATATATATATATATATATAGTGATACAGATACAGGATAATACACTAATATATTACGGAAGTAAACACATATGCTGAGAAGAGAAGATATACTAGGAGTTCATAGCAGCTAAGGAACAGAAGAAGAATGAAGTAAGACTTCATAATCATTTAATTTTCTGTACGGAGTGATCTTCGCTTGGTCTGATGTAGATTATACAGCCCGGTCGCTGTTGGAAGGAAGGACTTGTGTTAGCGCTCCTTCTCACGCTTGCAGACAGTTACTTACAATTCTGCTAAGTGCCATCAAGGTCCCATACATGGGGTGGGATTTGTTCTCCCGCATGGAGCTCACCACAGACAGTATCCTTTTGTCACCCACCACCTGTACTGGATCCAGGGGGATCCCCAGAACAGTGCTGGCCCTTCTGATCAGCCTGTCAAGTCTATTTATGTCCCTGGTTGATATACTGCTCCCCCAGCAGGCCACACCGAAAAAGATGGCTGAAGCAACCACAGAGTTGAAAAGGCCCTAAGTAGTGGCCCCTGTACTCCAAAGCCCTCAGCCTCCTGAGCAGTTAGAGCCTGCTGTGACCCTTTCTGTGCAGCGCCTCCATGTGATCAATAGAGATAAGCGAGTACTATTCGAAACTCCCATTTCGAATAGCACGCACCCATAGGAATGAATGGATGCAGCAGTTCCATTCATTCCTATGGGTGCATGCTATTCGAAACAGTCGTTTCAAATAGTACTCTCATCTCTAGTTATCAGTGATCCAGTCTAGTTTATTATTGAGGAGCACACCCAGATACTTATAGGTCCTGACTATATCAATGCATGTCCCTTGGATCTCCACCGGGGTTAGAGCACTTCTCCGTTTACTAAAGTCCACCACCATCTCCTTGGTCTTCCTAGCGGTGGTTCTGCTGGCACCATTCAACAAAGTCCCGGTTTAAGACTCTGTATTCCCTATCGTCACCGTCAGTGATAAGGCCTACTATTGCAGTCATCGGAGTACTTCTGTATATAACAGCTGGATGAATTATGCCTAAAGTCAGCAGTGTAAAGTGTGAAGAAAAATGGGGCAAGAACTGTACCTTGTGGTGCCTCTGTACTACAGATCACAGTGTCAGAAACAGTCCTGGGCTCTCACATACTGAGGGCGATTTGTCAGATAGTCTAGGATCCAGTTGGACAGGTGATGGTCCACTCCACCAAGGTTTAGTTTCTCCCTCAATAGCCCTGGCTGAATGGTGTTAAACGCACTGGAGAAATCAAAGAACATTATTCTCACAGTGTTCCCGGGTTTCTCCAGGTGAAAGAGAGCTCTGTGAAGAAAGTGGATGATGGCATCATGTACCCCAATGCCCGGCCGATAGGCAAACTGGAGGGGGTCCAAGGCAGAGCACACTAGAGGGCATAGGTGTGTGAGGACCAGTCTCTCTAAAGACCTTCATCAGGTGAGATGTCAGTACTACAGGTCGGTAGTCATTGTAGCCTATCGGGTTGGGTTTCTTTGGTACTGGTATGACACAAGATGTCTTCCGCAGTTGAGGTACCACTCCCAGCTTTAGACTCATATTGCACATGTACGTAACAACACCACACAGCTGGTCTCCGCACATTTAAAGAACTCTTGGGCTTATCCCATCGGGTCCCCCGGCCTTGTCTGCTTTAATCCTCTTGATTTCCCTAAGGGGTTGCTCTCTTGTCA
Organism: Leptodactylus fuscus; assembly: GCF_031893055.1. Taxonomy (NCBI): domain Eukaryota; kingdom Metazoa; phylum Chordata; class Amphibia; order Anura; family Leptodactylidae; genus Leptodactylus; species Leptodactylus fuscus. The sequence continues at coordinate 46,265,296 of NC_134273.1, read as the reverse complement.
ACACTTATTCTGTCTTGTGAATTACAGTCCCAAAAGCCACATAGCAGTGAATGGAACAGGTTATCAATGTCCAAATTGGCACAACCCCTTAAATTTTCTTTGAGACTTGTTTAAAAGGTAAACTTGAAAAGAACCACTAAACCCAAGGTAGAAACAAAGATATAAATAAAAGTGGACAATGAAGATTTTGCTTCCTGAACACTTTTAAGTGTTTCTTATATAATTTGAGCTGCTGCTGCTCATGATGAAAATCACCTCAAAATTTTCCCATCACATACCGTTTTACAGATATCTTCTGTTCTAGCATTTATTTTTTTTTTTTCATATTTTCAGGTTATTCAAGTATTATCCACAATATAGGTGTTTCTGTAATTTATAGGCAAGCAAAGGCATGAATTCCTTGCATTTCATTGAAGTAGCAAAACGTCAGTCAATTACAGACTAGGCACGCTTACACGTCTAGACATGTCTGGTCGCTGCCGGCAGAGGCTGTAATATCTGCTTGCAAAGATTCTGCAAGTTAATTCAAATCTAAGCAGCTATAAACTATTCCAGTATGATCTGATATAGCTAAATTATCAGTGTCGGATCAGTCACAATACCTTGTTACATTTGTGGAGAGTACACACTGTACTTTGGACACAAGATTGGCGATCCAGACAAATCTTGGGCTCCTCACATCTGTTATGCACGATGTGCTGTTGAGCTTAGAGATTGGCTGAGAGGTTCTCGTAAGCCAATGCGGTTTCCTGTTCCAATGATATGGCCGGAACCAAAGGATCATGTGACTGACTTTTACTTCTGTCTAACCAATGTCTAGTTTCTCTGCTAAGAATAAAAAAAATGCATTGAATATCTCAATCAGCCTTCAGCTATGAGACCAGTGCCACATGATAACACTCTTTCAGTAACAAACCACCAGAAACATGGAACCTAGAGGAGGTAGCCTATGAAGAAGTTACAATCCATAGGCCAGGGATGGGGAACACTGATTCAGACTTTGACCCATGTATGTCTAGTGAGCCTGATCTTATAACACAGTCAGAACTGAATGACTTTGTCAAAAGCAAATGCAGAGTTACTGGTGTCAAGCATAGTATTTTCTGTCATCTGATACAAAAGTTTCTGTCTTTTGAAGTCACCAAGATGACGTAACACAGCTTTTTGAACAGGTTGACATCCTGTGTTTCTGCACAGACATTTTTGGGTTGTTCTCAGCTTTGGCTTGTGTGCATGAGCCAAATCAGTGTTAAGTCTCAAGGCTGTCTTGTTACCCAATGGTAATGTTCATCCTTCAATACCTGTTGGCTATGCTGCACACATGAAAAACATACAAAAACATGGAACTGTTGTTGAAACACGTGAAGTACAGCAACTACATCTATAGAGATTTAGAAGTAGTGGCACTGCTGCTTGAATTAAAGCTCAGCTATACCAAATACTGCTGTTTCATTTGCGAATGGGACAGCTGTGCCTAGCAGTCACATTACAGTCGAAGGAAGTGGCCAATCCGTAACCAGTTGACTCCTGGGCAGATGTTGCACATAAAGCACTTGAGGACCCAGCAATGGTATTTCTGCCTCTACTTCACATAAAACTCAGTCTTATGAAAAATTTTGTGAAAGCAATGAACAAGGAAGCACAAGGTTTTTGTTATTTGAGACAAATGTTCCCAGGATTAATCAAGGCCAAGATTAAGGAAGTGATTTTTGTTGGGCACACAAATCTGACACACCATGTATGACAAGCATTTCGAAGAGCTGCTGGTAGGGTCTGAGAAATTTGCTTGGAAATCTTTCAAGGATGTTTCAGAGAATTTCCTTGGCAACTATCAAGTACCAAACTACATCAAATTGGTTGACAACCTTCTTGAAGCTTACAAAGCAAAGTAGTGCAACATGTCATTGAAAATTGATTTTCTGCATTCTCATTTGAATTTTGTCCCTGCAAATCTTGGTGCAGTCAATGATGAACATGGCGAATAGTATTACCAGGATATTGCTATGATGGAAAAGCGTTATCAAAGCTTCTGGTATCCATCAATGCTAGCTAACTATTGGACAATAACAGGATGCAGCAGACGTTGAGTACAAAAGAAAATCAGCAGCAAAACATTTTTCGGTCATTTGAACTAATGCTGCTGGTAACATTTACATGTTTCATAATCACTAACATTTAATCTCATGTTTCTCAAAATTTCTACGCGATACAGACTATCCAAAATTAGATTTCTGCTTAGCTTGAATGGGTTTACCATAATCACCTGAAATTTTCAAAGAAAAAAAACTTTAGTAAAAATTTGTTGTCCAGCATAATTATTAATATATGACACTTCGCGTCATCTGACTTTCCTTGCTCTTCTTTTGTTTTCTATAAATTAGAAAAACAGTGGTATTCTTTAGGACAGCAGCCATTCTTTTTCCCTTTAATGATAGTGCACATGAGGTGTGATGGTCTGCATCCATTAATCACCTGGTCTAGCCCCAAAGGGTATACCAAATTCTCCTGTGCGTACTCCTCAGCCAATCCCAAGCAGCTTTCATCTATATTAGTCTGCTCAGTCCTCTGAACCATGCCTAAGCAACATTGAATCTGCTGCTTCTGTAAGAGCCCGGAGTAAGAGTCATCATTGATTGACCTCTACTTGTTTATTCTGAATCTGATTCTGTTCAGCTCCCTAACCATGTATGAACTTGGCTTGTCCTGGACTACTGAACCTGAGCTGCCTGTCCTGACTCATGGGCTTGTCTGTGACCTTGTCTGCCGCTGAACTTTGGTCCCTAGGCAGACGACCCACCTATACCCAAAACTCTGGGATGGAGGCAGACACCAGCTTCTCATTACATGGGGAATGAGTTTAGACTAAAAACATATTGTCTATGACATGACTGTGACTATTTTGTTAGAAGGAGCCCCACCAGGTGACCGACAGTACGAAAACGTTTACGTATGGTAAATGTGTCGGCAATAGTATCAATAGTACCAGCAGTAGAGTAACACTCCAGAAATAGCACACACACCGACTATACCTCACTAATTCAGAGTAACAGCAGCACAGCAACTGCTGAATGGCAAATACATGTAGATCCTCTTTGATATAATTCCACTCTTTCCTATAGCACTAATTTCCACATTTAGCCTTCAGGAACTTTGGAAAGCTGGGTAATAACCGATGAATCAGTATTTTGAATACCAGACTGTATATGCAGTACTCAACAGTACGGCATATCATGCTAAATTTGATTTTCAGGGTTCCAGAAAAGCTGGGTAGTATACTAGGTAATGATGTAATATGGACTGACTAAATCATAGCTTGACAGGATTTGCTTTTCAGAGTTCTGGGAAAGCTGGTTAACATACCGCTTTATTCCTTACTAGGGACAGGTAAGGCTAAATACACTAAATAAATACCTCTTCATTTCCATTTTCTTAATATACACATACATATGACATGCCGATTTTCTGGCATTTGTGTCCTTAATACATTTTGTAGTATACATCACCAATTTTGGCTCCTTTCTGTGAAAACCTACACATTCTTTGCCTTGCTTTTCTATTGATAGTACCGTGCTTCTCACTTTTTACAGTGTAAAGGCTTGTGAATAATGCAAGGAAAGTAAGGATGGGTGGAATACTTCAGTCATATCGGACATTTTAAAACCTAGTAACTGCTTCTAGTTTCTTATGATAGAGGAGATTCAAGGTTCTGCCTGCAACATGTCCAAAGATGTCATCAGTTGAAAACACAGTTGGGGTTAGGAGCAGTTAGGACAGGCCATCAATTTTAGATGTGTGGGTTTGACAACTGGAACCCCCCGCAAATCAGCTGCTCCTAGGCAAAAGCAAATGATTACAGGTCTGTTGGCTCAGTCATCATTAAAATGTAGCGAAAACTTCAAGTACTGCAGCGCAGCAATACCTAAAGCGGTCACTACACTTTGTATAGCGCTTGCGCAGTCTGATAGTCATTATCCGAGTGCACCAGATCCACAAGGATCCCAGATTTGGGGCCTTCACAGATATAATATTGATGAACTATCCTAAGGTGGATAATCCCTTTAACACAACAAACAAATGATTTAGGAGAAATAAAGATCTGGTTTTTTTTTTTTGCAGTTTACATTCTTTACCCTCTTTTATTATTGTTAGAGATTCCCTAAACTCTCCAAATTGGCAGTGCAGGTTTTGCATGTGTATAGGGGGTTGAGAAGAATATCTGCTGGTTAAGTGAGTATTTAACTAACAGCTATTAAACTTTCAGTCCTCTCAGACTTACAAGTGCTCTTGCAACTTTGAAAAACCAAATAAAAATAAAATCACTGAAAACTAAAACCAGTAAGTGAAAATTAATCTACAAACAAATATAAAGATGACATTGCAGATTACTAAAAATGTCTTTCCAGTATGGAGAAGTCTTTACAATTTCTTCTTCCATCAGAAGTGTAACAGAAACCTATTAAGAATGGATGTAACAGATTTTTTTTGTTGATATTTGCTGACCTCTTGTGGTCATTTTATTTTCTTATACAGTTATAGGGTTCAAAAACCATTTGTGGCCTGAACTGCTAAAATTTAAAGTTTGAGATTAGTTTGCCAACATATGAATCTTTGTATTCTAACCTAAAAATACAAATGTTTCTGATGGCAAGTAAAGAAATCTGGAAAATGTAGTTAGAGTTAAAATTATAGTTACTATTAAAATATCCGTTTTTATACATGAATCTATCGGCACCCAAACACGCAGAATGAGGCAGCTATTAGGGTTTTCTTCCTCAAAGGCTCCCTCATTACAAACACCCATGTTTTCTTCTGAAACACGAAGACAAATACGCAAATAGGGAGCGACCTAGTACTCAAACTATGTCAGGTGGATGAACATCAGAGAGGAGCCATGACAAGAAACTTTTTCCTGTGCTTAATGGGTAAGACTGTTGGTATTTAATCCTGCCTATGCTTAATCTCCCAACAGATTCTGTTCAATATAACACAAAAAAAACCATCACTGAACATATAGATCTTTATATGAATTTCTGTTGTCTGTTCATTATGCATGGCCAAATGACTGCACCAATCTACACCAAATTTTACATACACACACACACGGAACTTTCAAAGGTTTTCAACCTCAAAATCTTTTGATTGTCTAGGACCTACCGTTCTTGAATATTCACAAAAGCAAATGTAGCCCCACTGGCTTCCACACCAAGGGTCTTCCTCCAAATCACATCAGATGACTTGTATTAGTTAACAGAAGCTTGCAGGTCCTTCATTCTCAGGGTCTTTGCACATGACAGTCTGTATAGCTGTGATAGGACCCGGACTGAACTCTGCCGTGTGCATAGAAGTCACAGACTCACAGTCAGTTATGATGCTATGAGTTCCTGAAAAGTTTGATCACTACAATACAGAACTGACATAACACTATCAGTTCATTACTGTAGTGATCGGCCAATTCGGGAGCTCACTACATCATAATAGACTATGATGCAGTGACACCTATGCACATGGCCGAGTTCAGTCCAGATCCTACCGGCCACACAGTTTTTGTCAGACTTCCATAGCCCAGTTATTTTTGTTTCAGAATGGGTTCCCATAATTCAATACACTTTACCCATAGCAAACTAAATTTTAAACCAGACACACAAACAAATAAAATAGACCAGTTCGAAGCTGGGAAATGTTGATAGTAGTATACAGCATATCAATAAATATCAATGCAAGCTTAAAAATTCTACCAAAGAAAAACTGACAAATGTTTTTTTTGGCCCACACATCGCGGAAAAGCTGTGTTTTTTTAAGAATATGTTGCTGTAGTTTTTTTTAGCCAAAGCCAGGAGTGGATTGAGCTGAAGGGAGAAGTATAGACGCTTCCGTTATATTTAAAATTCCTTTCATAGACAACCCTGGGTTTGGCTGTAAAAATTGCAATAAAACTTAGATTTTTTTTTAAAAAAAAATTATTATTATTAATTTCTGCAACGTGGCAAGTGCAAGATTTCCAATTGTTCTGGAAATAAACATTCAAGATAATCTCATTACTTCCAGAAAATATCAAAATTTGCAACTATTACTTAATGTTCATTCTCTAATTAGCCATTTTTTCCTTTGTTTTGCCTATTTCCAGTCCTCAAAAAAATGCCACTATTAAACCCGTATTGAAACGTTTTTCAGTATGTAACATGGAGGCAACACACAGCACACAGAAGATTGAGAAAGATAAAGTCAAATAATAAAATGACCTTTATTTTTTTTTCCTTTTTTTTAATTTTTTCTTTATTATTTTTTTTTCTAGAAAAAGTTGACTTCCTTTGTGAAACACCTAACTTCAAATATTAAAGGTTTCATGAAGTGAAAGCCACTGGAAAGGCACCTCCCTCCCCCTCCCTCATTTGATCATGTGGGCCAACATACACGAAATATAAAAAAAATATATATATTTATATAGTCCATAGGTGGTTTATTTTACTTTAAAAATGAAAACGCTCATTCACCAACATGTTTTGCATTCTTACAATCTTATAACTGTTCAAGAAGTTGTCTAAAATGTATTTTTGATGTTTAAAAAAAAAAAAAAAAAAAAATGTATATACAGCTGTAAAGCGGAGAGGGGGAAAGGTGGGAAACAAATACAATACTCTGACGTCACTGCATTTGCATATTAAATTCTGGCCAGATTGTTTTATTTTATACAAGATTTACATAAAAGGGCTGCTGACAGCAGCTTGCGCAGTTTACGTTTGCTGCACAGAATACACAGGCTGTGTACAAACTTTCAATCCATATATGCATTTGATAGCTGAAAATCCTGGTCTGAAAGAATAGAGCTTAAGTGGGTAGAGAAAACAACTCTGTAGCATGTTGAGCAACGGTCAAAAGAGTGAACAAAATATTTTTTTAAAACTTTCTGCAAAAGTCTGTTTTTCCGTACATAGTTTTTAAAACAATATTTAATCTGAACCATACAAAGATTTTGCGCCTTTCCTTTTCAGATTAAAAATATATTTATATATTTTTGTAATACTTCCCCATTAAATTACACAGCTATTCTCTAATAAGATGAAGAGTGTTTTGTGAACGGTCATATTCATGGATGCCACTTTTGTGATGAGACCATGGTGGAAATACTTTAGCTAAGTGGGATGAGTCCCAAGAGAAGGCAATGTCCACCCACTGATAGTTTTAGTGGACTACGGTTGTGATGATCCCCCTTTTTTAAAAAGCTTTACCTGAAAGACACAAAAACAACATCAATTACTAAAAGTCACAGATTTAGACACAGCTCAAGAACATACTTAATAGTAAAAGAAATTTTTATCTCTTTGGCAAAGGACTTGCAATTTCATAAGGCTGTGGCTACACATGTTTTGAGGCCTTTGTTCATCCATTGTATTTTGTGTTTTGATGTTTTTAATTGTTGTGTACATGCACATTTTTACTGCTGTTCTCCAAGTCCTATAGAGAAGCCCAAGAAAGAAATAAAAGTCAGTGGCCAAGAGAAAGATGTCCCTCAAACCAAAAGGCATTGAATATATTGCTGGCACTCCAAAAATCCAGTAAAAATGTGTTTTTTTTTTGTTTTTTTTTTAATGACCGTACATTAAACCAGCCTAAAGATACTTACGTTATTAATTCAATTCAGCATGAACACCCTGCTAAAGCAAAAAATAAAGCTCTACAATTGAATGTGTGAAGGAATTGCTACCTTAGAGCTGCCGGACCGGACTGCAATATACGGATACCAGAGCACCATGGACGGGTGAGTATGGTTTTTTTTTTTGGTTTTTTTTTACCTGCTCCTAAACAGAAAATTATGTTTTAGCCTGGCCAGCCTCTTTAACCCTTTCGCTGCCAGGCACGTACACTGTACGTGCTTCCAAGGTGGCACTTCAGTAGCGGAGGACGTAGTTACTACGTCCTCCCTACTAATGCCGATATCTCTGGACTGCATCAACATATCTTGATGCTTTAAAATGCATTTTAAAGAAGAGACTCATCTTTAAAATGATACCAGGGACTTGATGATTTTACTTACAGTCTTGGAGTGATTCACTGTTGAAAACACTATTTGGCATTGAGATCCAACTGCAGATCTCAATTCCCGACAGCGTTTCAACAGTGAATTGCTCCAAAACTGTACATCCAATCATCGAGTTCTTGATATCATTTTAAAGATGAGATTCTCCTCTTTAAAATGCAATTGAAAGCATCAAGATATGTTGATGCAGTCCAAAGATATAGAGCTCCAAAGTGTCCCCCCCCCTCCAGTCTAAGCAAGCAATTTGCGATCTAACAAGAAAGGAAGAGGGACATGGAGCAGTGCAGCAGAGAGAGAGAGAGATAGAGAAACGATCTGACTCTCTGCATAACTTGTATGTGACAGCAGGAGGGGGGTGGCAGGGACTCTTATTGTCCCTATTAACCCTTCTCCTGCCAATCAGAGCGTATACTATACATTTGTCTCTGATTGTCACATACAGTTATAATGTAATTCTTTGCCATGAGGAAGGGGTCAAGACCCCGATATGCGTAGGCAACTTAAGCTTGTACATCTATGCCTTAGCACGTCTATTTTTCATCATGCTGTAAGTGTTTTTTACTAATTTTGAAGTTTTTTGCACTGGTCTTCTGTTGTGGCAAATTATTTTAATAATGGACATTAAAGCAAAGTTTTAATCTTGAATACCATTTGGAGTGCCGACTTCCCATTTACTGTTTTTCTATAATGTAATTCCCCCCTGAGCTTTACTAGTGGGGTATTCTTATGTTATACCTCCTGAACATATCTAGGAAGTTTGTTGGCACTGTGACCCAGACGTTTACACTTCATGACCCAAACACTTACACAACATATACATAAAGTCGCAAATAAAGTTTACATTTCACCCAATCCCTGTCCTGTCTATGCCTGAGCTTTCTACAGTAAAATACGTCTCTAGTGATATCCGTTACACACTAAAATAATAGTAATAACGATCACTAGAGATGAACGTATAGATTGCTAAAATTATTATAGGGGGATGGAAAATAAAATTTTTATGTAAAGTCCTATTTAATTTGCATGCGCAAATGAACTACTTCTTAATACTTTAGGGGAACCAAACAGAATTCTGGTGGTTTGAGGGGTTGAATAATAAATGATCCTCTGAATAAACTTTTCACAATTTAAAAAAAAATTAAACATAAACAGAAATAACATTCTTTTTTGCTGCAGTGTATTTCTACAGTCCAAATGTCACAATGCCAAGTTAATTCAGAATGTGTAAACCTGCTAAATCTGCAGGGGGTTGAATACTACTTGTAGGCACTGTACATGATGCAAATTGCACTGAAAATAGTCTTCTTAATGGTGGCTGCATTTGTGAATTATCTACTCTTTTCTGGTCCATAACTGTGTCATATGACCAATAATCAGACTCTCCAAGTGGCACAGCTTCTCATGAGAGAGCCTCAATGTGAGTCCCATAGGACTGAATTGAGAGACAGACTTCCTTTTACACATAGAGAAGTTGTGCCAATTGGAGGAGTGATTCCTGGTCACAAGGCACAACTGCGGACTAGAGTGCATAATTCTTCCACATACCGCTAGTTCTAACAATTGTTCATAAATGAATAGTGCATTTAAACATAAGAAAATATGTAATATATCTTGTTAAGATAATCTGTTTCCTTCACCACTCGTTAAGCTGTTCTCCTGCTGGTTTACATAAGATTCCCCTCACACACAACTCTATGGAGAAGGGTAGATTGTTGCCGGCTAGTTGACTCTTCTTTGCACTGATAACCTCTTATCAACAAGCCTAGCAGTGTTAAAAGAACACAGAGTAGCAGGGTAGAATAACAGCAATTGAGGGTCTTTTCTAGCAGCCTTTTCATCTCCCATTCTAAGGAATATTAGTCTATAAAGATAAATAAACAGATTTAATTAATAAGATATATTACAAAGTTTATTTGCAGCTGTACTGTTCATATATGAAAGATTGTTTATGACTGTTAGTATGCTTTAAAGAGGACCTTTCACATCCTCAGGAACATGCGGTGTAATACACCACTAGAAAGACGACTATCTGCCTTCCCGTACTGTGCCCCGGCTGAAAAGCCATCGGTGCCGTTACCGTAGCTGTCAGAAGGGCGTTTCTGACATACTCACAGCAGCCTCTATTGGGCTATACTGTAAGAAGGGGCTTTCCTTACAAATAAATATGTGTAAAAACGCCTGACATTATCGTGGTGGTGATGCTGGGAGGGATGCAGGTCAGGGAATTTTTAAAATAATATTTACCACAGAATCCACAGCACAAAAGTCAACTACATACACATTCAGATGTAACACCAAACGCCAGAAACAGTAAAACCTCAGAACCGAAACAAAATGGAAAATTCACATTGGTCAGCAAAAAGGGATTTTTGTATACTCACCTGTAAAATCCTTTTCTCATGGTTTCATTGCGGGACACCGCACCTTGGGGGTATAGACCTGGTCACTAGGAGGCGGACACTAGGGAAATGAAGGCAGTTGGCTCCGCCCACACAGGCTATATCTTCTCACTGACAGTGCACTCAGGCAGTTTTGTACCACAGCAGTAGGAGAAAGTCCAGAAACAAGAAAAACGAACATGGAACCAACAACCACGAACAAACCTAAATTTGTAAAGAAATAAAACCCCGTACACAAAATAACAACTGTGTTCCCCAGTGAAACAACAAGAAAAGGATTGTGTACAGGAGACTACACAAAAATCCCTTTTTCTCGCAATATTTCACTGGGGGACACAGCACCTTGGGACGTCCAGAAGCAGTCCCTGAGGGAGGGAAAAAACAGACAGTCCTATGAACAATCAGTGCACTGCCGCTTGCAGAACCCTCCGACCAGCTGGCATTGGCAGAAGACACAAAAGATCTGGTAAAATTTAGGGAAAATGTGTACCGAAGCCCAGGAAACAGCTTTGCAGAACGGCAAAACAGAAGACTGATGCTGAACAGCCCGGAGGCACTGACAGCCCTGGTAGCGTGAGCCGCTATACAGAAGGGCGAATCATTACATTTTAGCCGTAATGCTTCCTAATGACAGACCGAATACATATAGACATGGACAGATGGACACCCTAGAAGCAGCAAGCCTTTCCTAGAACTCTCTGGAAAATCAAAAAAGGAGCATCACAGCGCCGAAAAAGGTATTGTGAGGGCTAGAAAAAAACCTGGCCACCCAGAACAACATCTAGGCAATGGATGGCGCTCACGAGGATCCTTAGGCTCCAGACAAAGAGACGGCAAGACAATGTCCTCATTGACGAGAATAGAGGATGCCACCTTAGAAATAAAAGATAGTGGAGGACAAAGAAGAAACCTGTCCTGTGAAGAACCAAGAAGGGAGACTGGCACGCAAGCTGCCAACTCAGAACTCTATAAATAGAAGTGATTGCAACAAGTAAACCATCTTCCAAGAAGAAAACGGAGCGAGCTTTGCTCAAGAGGCTCAAGGGATGAGCCTGAAGTACCTCAAAAACGAGGTAAAGTTATCAAGGATCAACTGGAAGGAGGGACACAATGAGCCATATCCTGGAAAAAAGGGTCTTTGCTTGAGCAAGGAAAATCAGGGCCTACTGTAAAAGAAAGGAAGCGCAGATATCAGACCTTTCAGGGAGAGGCCAAGACCCTGATCCAACCCAGACTGAAGGACGCCAGGATCCTGGGCAAAGAAAAAGGAAAAAAGACGACAATCTACAGTTCCGCACCAGCGGACATAAGACTACCAAGTGTGATGGAAAATTTTAGGTTACTGAGGCTCCCTAACCTTGCACATAGGCTAAAAAACAGTCTAAGACAAAACTCGGCCTCAACAGCCTCGCCGTTAAACGTAGCTAACGTAAGGTGGGCTAGAATAGGTCCTTGAGAGAGCGGATCTTCCCGCAAAGGAGCAAGCCAGGGCGTCTGCCAACAGAAACCTGAGGTCTTCGTACTTGCCAGACGAGGCCAGTCTAGAGCTACCAGGATGGCAGGAACCCCCTGGACCCTGAGTTCCTTGAAAACCTGAGTAAGGACGGGAAGAAGGAGGAACAGATACAGAAATGAAAACCCCCACCAGGGAATTACTAGAGCGTCAGACACAGCGCCTGAGGAACCCTGCACCTGGCCAACTACAGAAGAAATTTGTAGTTAAAACAGGAGGCCTCAGAAAAAAACGCCTGGCTATTGGTTCCACCCTGGAGTGTCAAGAAGGTGTCGGCGGTGGAACTGTTGGGCTGAGAGCGAGCCAGCTGACTCCGGAGAAGGAGAAGGGGGTGTCATTACACAGAGCCCGAAAGAAGGCCCTCAGATACAACAGATTGAACTGGATTCCTTCCGGAAGACAAGACTTCCCCAGAAACCAAGAAGATCCACAAAAGCTGTGACTGCAAAGGAAAAAAAACAGGCTTCAGAACAGGAAGAGACACATCAAACAAGGTTCTCCCTGCAAGATTCCCGCACAAAGAGGCGGGAGGAACACCCAGGCAGGCCCTCTGCCCCATGGGCGGCCTCCAGGACTCAGGAAAGCCCGTGGATGAGGCAGGGCCTAGTAGACCTCAAGTAGAAGCCGCGGCCGCTGCACGGTTCCTGGTGGCAGCCGCACGCCCGGGTACACAGCGAGACCTAGAGCAGCCTACACTCCAGCAAAGCCGTGGCCTTGCATAGATGCCGCAGCCTGCACCAGGAGAAACTAGTGTCCTACCCAACGGCGTGGCCGCAGCTTCAGAAGAAGCCGCGGCCCCCGCGGGGAGCTGGCAAAGCGCCTAGGAAAGGCCGGGGCACGGTAGGGCCTAGTGCGACCTACCCGCCAGCGAAGCCGCAGCCTCAAACCTGCCATGACCCCAGAGACCCGGGGGAAGACAGAGGAAAGTAGAACACCTCTGCCCTTTAATACTTACCGGTCCGGCGTCTTCAGGTGCCACAGACTCACCCCCTCAGTGATACCTCGCACCAAAGGTGGGGTCACCGGAATCTCCAACCGCCGATTCAGCAACAAGGGACTGGGTGACTGTGGGGCGCTCTATAATAGAGCACTTGCGCCTGCAGGGGATATGACTAGTGTAGCATATACACTGACAAATCCCTGCCCCTGAAAGAAAAAGAAGAATAAAAACGATGCAAGACAGAAAGACCTGACTCAGGTCAGGACTGCCTCCTACGACACTAGGAAAAAAACTGCCTGAGTGCACTGTCAGCGAAAAGGTATAGCCTGTGTGGGCGGAGCCAACTGCCTTCATTTCCCAACTGTCCGCCTCCTAGTGACCAGGTCTATACCCAAGGTAAATATTGCGAGAAATATGGACTCCATACAGTACAAAAGCAACAGAATTATCAAATGCCATTCATTGAAAGAATTTCATAAAACATATGAGATACAAATATTAAGAGAAACCTGGTCACTCAGAAAGGGGAGATGCTGAGTGCAAACCAAAAAATCAGAATAGAAAACACACATTAAAATTGGTGCAATGCTTCTCTAAACAATCTCCTTTCCTCTGACCTCATTTTCTAATATTACAAACATACAGTGAAATGTCCCTAAAAGACCATTTCTTGCAGAAGACCCTTCACAAAAAGAAATTAAAACTGTTACTGACTTGCAATTACATTGAGCCTATATGAAATTACACTATAAAAGCCACCCTTTCTGAAGATTGCATACGCTGTGCTTCCCATAAAATAAAATGCAGTGGGACAGGATGGTCTAGAAGAGGACAAGAGGGAGTCAGGAAAAGCGAGGGAAACACCAAGTATTCATTGCATTCTCTTTCTTTCTTGGTCTGAATGAAACTGCAGATGGAACCTCATGAAAATTGTAATAACTTAAACAAAATAACTGACACAAACAAAATCATGTTTTTTTTTTTATCTGGGATGACGTTCAGCTGCTGTTATTTTTCAATTAATGCCCTGCCCTACTTCAAAATAATGTGTATACACAGAGTCATCTGTAGAATATAAGAGAAAATAGGAATCAGACCAGACCACTTTCTTCCAGTGCTCCATGGTCCAGCCTATACATTGCGTGTTCCGACACCTTTCTAATGTAGCCAACATTAAAATTTCCAACAATTTGTGCTAAATTAGCTATTCGTAGCATCAGACTATGATTGATGGAGAAAGAACTTATAAGGCTATCTAAGGGTATGTTCACATAGCGGAAAATGGATTCCGCGTGTGAACATACTGCGCGGCTAGCCACGAGGGACTGCCGATGCAGTGCACCGCCATCCCAACACGGCATTCCACTCCGGATTAGGCCTGAAAGAATGTGCCTAAATTGGGAGGGAGCCTCACGCAGTGGAGTCTATGACCAGCAGCAATATCAATGAATAGAATCTCCCATAAGATAGTGGGGGGGGGGGGGGGGAGCTTAAAAAAAATAAATAAAATTAAAAGTTCTAAATCCCTCCTCTCCCTAGAATAGACACAAAAATAGAAAATTACTGTGAAACACAAACACAATAGGTATCCCTGTGTCTGAAAGTGCCTGGTCTACTGAATATAGGGTATCTGCAGGGGTTAATAGGAGCACTACCCTATAGTCAGCCAGGCTGAATTCCAAGTGGGGGAAAAAAAGCAGTCCTCAAGCTCAGGGAAGGGGCAGACAGACAACCAAAACACCCCCTCCCCTTCCCCAGCAACTACTGCACCTAAAAACTCCGACCATTTTAATTTTTGAAATTTTCCAGTAGCTGCTGCATTTCCCCCCCTCGGCTTGTACTCGAGTCAATAGGTTTTCCCAGTTTTTTTGTGGTAAAATTAGGGGCCTCGGCTTATATTCGAGTATATACGGTAGTTGTTTCTTCGGTTTTAACCCTTTAAAAAATAAGTAAATCTCAAACTTTGCAAAATAAATTATAATTCTTGGAGTTGCCGTATTCTGACACCGAGAACTTTTCCATGTACAAAATTCAGTGTGATACAGCAGCATAGATAATACAGTAATAGTACAAGAATACAACATACAAAAAGCTCAGGAATAAATGTACTCTTTAGTTATACAATTTTGGGCAATGTTTGATGTTTTCATCACTTTTTATTAAAATTTTTATGGCAGACGAATAGGTGGAAAAAAAAGGTGGTTCGGCTCTTTTGATTTTTTTTTCCACACTGTGCCTTATGGGAAATATATTTTTATATGTTTGTAGACTAGGTGTTTTCGGATACAGGGATGCATGATATGTTTATGTTAGTTTATTTTTATTTCAAATCTAACTAAAGAAAAGGATTTGAAATTTAGTTTTTTTACTTTAAATATATAGGGCCTCGGCTTTACTATTTAAATGGCTACAGACAAAATGGTTTAAAAGGCTTACAAACAAGACAGAAGAAAGCTCCTTTCTAACATTAGAGTGAGTAGTGATGGATACACGCAGAGGGTGCTCCAACTGTATCCGTTGTTCTAATAATTGTTTTAGTTTGTTTTTCTAAGTATATGACAGATCAGAACAATAGACTAAAACAATGCAGTGTAAAAGAAGCCTAAGTGACATGTCACTTACTGAGGTAGAAATCGTTGAGATTTACCATGCACAGATTGGTGCCACTGAATGGCACTTATCTGCAGGCATGTCAAACATGCGGCCCTTTACAGGCATATCTGCGGCCCGCACAAAAGTCTCAAACTTTGTCTCTAAGAGGGGACGGCATGACACTGGGGGCAGAGATGGGGGACATGACACTGGGGGCAGAGATGGGGGGACATGACACTGGGGGCAGAGATGGGGGGACATGACACTGGGGGCAGAGATGGGGGGACATGAATCTGGGGGCAGAGATGGGGGGACATGAATCTGGGGGCAGAGATGGGGGACATGACACTGGGGGCAGAGATGGGGGACATGACACTGGGGGCAGAGATGGGGGGACATGACACTGGGGGCAGAGATGGGGGGACATGAATCTGGGGGCAGAGATGGGGGGACATGAATCTGGGGGCAGAGATGGGGGGACATGACACTGGGGGCAGAGATGGGGGGATATGAATCTGGGGGCAGAGATGGAGGGGAACATGAATCTGGGGGCAGAGATGGGGGGACATGAATCTGGGGGCAGAGATGGGGGGACATGAATCTGGGGGCAGAGATGGGGGACATGACACTGGGGGCAGAGATGGGGGACATGACACTGGGGGCAGAGATGGGGGACATGACACTGGGGGCAGAGATGGGGGACATGACACTGGGGGCAGAGATGGGGGACATGACACTGGGGGCAGAGATGGGGGACATGACACTGGGGGCAGAGATGGGGGACATGAATCTGGGGGCAGAGATGGAGGGGGCATGAATCTGGGGGCAGAGATGGAGGGGGCATGAATCTGGGGGCAGAGATGGAGGGGGCATGAATCTGGGGGCAGAGATGGAGGGGGCATGAATCTGGGGGCAGAGATGGAGGGGGCATGAATCTGGGGGCAGAGATGGAGGGGGCATGAATCTGGGGGCAGAGATGGAGGGGGCATGAATCTGGGGGCAGAGATGGAGGGGGCATGAATCTGGGGGCAGAGATGGAGGGGGCATGAATCTGGGGGCAGAGATGGAGGGGGCATGAATCTGGGGGCAGAGATGGAGGGGGCATGAATCTGGGGGCAGAGATGGAGGGGGCATGAATCTGGGGGCAGAGATGGAGGGGGCATGAATCTGGGGGCAGAGATGGAGGGGGCATGAATCTGGGGGCAGAGATGGAGGGGGCATGAATCTGGGGGCAGAGATGGAGGGGGCATGAATCTAGGGGCAGAGATGGAGGGGGCATGAATCTGGGGGCAGATGAAGGGTGTATATGTAAACAGATAATTTTCTTTTATGAAACTAACAAAATCTCAGAGAACAAGGCTGACTGATCGCCACTTATAATCTAAAAAAGATTGAAAAAAATGATAGCAAATAAATGTTTAGTTTTTAATTGCTGTATTTTTGTTAAACATATGTTGCTGTAACATATTACTACTTCATATCTTGTTTTCATGACTGCTGTTAAAATACGTGTGACATTAGCTGCTGTGTGCGGCCCTCGCAACAACCTCTTGTTACTCATGTGGCCCTCGGGGTACCCTGAGTTTGACATGCCTGCTTATATGCATGTGAATCTACAGTATTACAAACTGCAAACCCTTTTGCCAAAAATCAGGGTCAGCTACAAACTTCTGCGATAGAATCCTTAAACCCAGTTAAAAAGAAATACATTTTCAGTATTTAGCATTTAACAGTGGGAAAAAATAAGTAAAAAAAACCAAACAAACAAACAAACATCTAGAAACATTTTGCCAACCCACTACCCACCTGTGCTTGAATTTAGTCTCCATATTTAGGCCCCACTTTCCCCTTCAGCCTTGCTCAGGCTGTTCTGATGACACACCCTTTATTGTCTTGGTCTAAGAGAAGAAAAGAGTAAAAAAAATAAAATAAATTATAATCATCATCAGGAACATAATGCAAACAAAGTGCCTGCCAAAGGAGATATTACTTAACAAAAACATGCAAACTGTACATAGAAAACGCTGGCTTATCTATACAAGAAAATAATTTTTTTTAAATAGGAGCAGAACAAGTTCTCTCAGAGCCAGCGGGAGCTTCTCAGGAACAGTTTCAACAGGCGTCCTCCACAAAGTAATATCTATGCAAATCATGTGAGTAACTGGTTGTAGTGTACAGTATTTACAGCACAATGGTTACGCCCCCTGACTGGTTGTAGTGTACAGTACTTACAGAACAATGGTTACGTCCCCTGACTGGCTGTAGTTTACAGTATTTACAGCACAATGGTTACGCCCCCTGACTGGTTGTAGTGTACAGTATTTACAGCACAATGGTTACACCCCCTGACTGGTTGTAGTGTACAGTACTTACAGAACAATGGTTACGTCCCCTGACTGGCTGTAGTTTACAGTATTTACAGCACAATGGTTACGCCCCCTGACTGGTTGTAGTGTACAGTATTTACAGCACAATGGTTACACCCCCTGACTGGTTGTAGTGTACAGTATTTACAGCACCATGTGAATGTCCCCTGACTGGTTGTAGTGTACAGTATTTACAGCACCATCTGAAGTTCCCCTGACTGGTTGTAGTGTACAGTATTTACAGCACCATGTGACCGCCCCCTGACTGGTTGTAGTGTACAGTATTTACAACACCATGTGACCGCCCCCTGACTGGTTGTAGTGTACAGTATTTACAACACCATGTGACCGCCCCCTGACTGGTTGTAGTGTACAGTATTTACAGCACCATGTGAATGCCACCTGGCTGGTTGTAGTGTACAGTATTTACAGCACCATGTGAACGCCACCTGACTTGTTGTAGAATACAATATTTACAGCACCATGTGAACGCCCCCCTGACTTGTTGTAGTGTACAGTATTTACAGCACCATGTGAACGCCACCTGACTGGCTGTAGTGTACAGTATTTACAGCACCATGTGAACGTCCCCTGACTGGTTGTAGTGTACAGTATTTACAGCACCATGTGAACGCCACCTGACTTGTTGTAGAATACAATATTTACAGCACCATGTGAACGCCCCCCTGACTTGTTGTAGTGTACAGTATTTACAGCACCATGTGAACGCCACCTGACTGGCTGTAGTGTACAGTATTTACAGCACCATGTGAACGTCCCCTGACTGGTTGTAGTGTACAGTATTTACAGCACCATGTGAACGCCACCTGACTTGTTGTAGAATACAATATTTACAGCACCATGTGAACGCCCCCCTGACTTGTTGTAGTGTACAGTATTTACAGCACCATGGTGCTGTAAATACTGTACTCTACAACCAGTCAGATGGCGTTCACATGTTGCTATAAATACTGTACACTACAGCCAGTCGGGGGACGTTCACATGGTGCTGTAAATACTGTATACTACAACAAGTCAGGGGGCGTTCACATGGTGCTGTAAATACTGTACTCTACAACCAGTCAGTATTTACAGCACCATGTGAACATCCCCTGACTGGTTGTAGCGTACAGTACTTACAGCACCATGTGAACACCTGTGTAGTGACAGGAATTCTAAACTCACAGCAGCAATAAACTTCATACAAGCTGTGGCCAAATAATGCAGCCAACACACATACTGTATTTCTTGGTACTAGCACTGCTGTGGGAAAGGCACTAAGGGGTGTTTTCAAATGGTCAGGATGGGTGCCCTTAAAACGCATCAAAACTGCAATGGAAAGAAATGCACATGGTATTGATGTGCTTTTGTCATTTTATTTTTTTATATTATTGAATATGTTAAAATTAAAAAGTGTTTAACCCCTTCCCATCACAGACATTTTTTGATTTTCGTTCTTGACGCCCCACATTCCAAACCCCATAACTTTTTTATTTTTTCCGTTCAAAGAGCCATATGAAGGCTTAAAGTTCGTATGGGAAAGTAAACGGCACCAATGCAAAGTACAATTTGGCGCACAATGTACATTTCTCTACATTTGTTGTTTTTAATGTATTTATTAGACCTCCTAAGAGCCTTGAACCCAGGGGGTCTGATAAATTATGCAATACATTGCAAATTACTGCCCTTCTTATTACAGGCTGCATAGAGCAGCATGCAATACAAATCAATGAGAGAGAAGCCTGGGAGCCTTCAACAGGCTCCTGGCTGCCATAACAACTGAACCCTAGCCCCGAATCTCTTGTAGACTGAATTTGCCAAAATGTGAGATCTTATATCTGGGTTATACCTTGGGTCCCGGGTGTCTACACACGATCACCCATCGACAACTTGCAGAACTAGGTATTTGAGCATTCAATTGAAGTTTATCACAGACTAAATATACCAATTAAATTACCCTCGAGAAACCTGTCCAGAATTCACAGTCCAGCATAATCTGACCAGAAATCACCTAACAAAAAAAATGATGAGTGTCTGAAGGTTATTATAACCCCTACAGACGATAACACTACTTCTGAAACGTATGGCTGTAAAACTGAACAGAGCTTCTTTAATTTCCTGTGGCACAG
Organism: Leptodactylus fuscus; assembly: GCF_031893055.1. Classification (NCBI taxonomy): domain Eukaryota; kingdom Metazoa; phylum Chordata; class Amphibia; order Anura; family Leptodactylidae; genus Leptodactylus; species Leptodactylus fuscus. Next base: position 46,245,322 of record NC_134273.1, on the reverse strand, counting down.
CAGATGACTGTTACGGGGGAGTAAATGCCCCTATCATAAGACATTTATACTTGGCTTGTTTATCTTGAACTCTTTTGAATACGCCTGTTTCAGCTAGTCCTGCCTAAATAAAGACTTAAGCTCTCTGTGGCAATACCGTTGTGGCCTGTAAAGCACTCAGGAAACATTTTAGAGTCTTTTATAGAGTATTCAAACATTTGATGTTATGGTCCCACCCAGAGTTTAAGGCAGGTGGGAACAACAAACTGCATTGCTGAGACATTTGTATCATCCTCTCAAGCTAAGGTGGATGACTATGGCAGAATTGGTGTCCCAGTACAATTTAAAATCTTTTCAGACGTGCAGTATCTGAAAGTCACTTGTCACAGCACTATTTATACATACAACAATGATGCCCATAGGTGTTATCTGTATCAGCAAAGCACAATTCACTTGAAAGCAACAGCGTTGCTAAACGAGGCTTTGAACAAGACTTCACTTTCAGTTTCGGTGCAGTTGCTCGAAGAAATCATCAATGCAATCCTCATACAACCCTTTACGGGGTTATTCACATGACCAAAAATGAAGAAGAATTTGAGGACCCTCAGATTCCTCTTCATTCTTCCTCACCTCCAGAAAAACCAAACCATGCAGATAAAACAATCCATTTCCCATGAAAAAGTCCTTAACACAGGGAGTGTATTATACAAGCCTTAAGAACCCCAGGGGATAGGGGTGCGTACCTTCTGAGCAGAACTATTTAGAATATACACATACTACATGAACAGAAGACAAAAAACAGGATTGTCCCTTTTTTCAATACAACCCCTGTGTTTCCATACCTTGTGCTTGGGGCACCGTACAGAAAGGTTTTCTTCATTTAGTAAACATTCTGCAAGAGAAACACAAAAGTGAACCAAATTACAATGGCAGACATCTTTAAAATGACATTTTTATTTCCATTTAAATACTAGTGCTATATTTTTTAACATCTGAATACATCACTTTCTGCAGGAACATGGCAAAGTATTTTAGTGTCCTGAAATCCAATAATGGGGTAATAATCTACAACCGACACTGACATGTCTCTGCCCCATCTCCTCCCTCCTCAGCAGCCTCTAAGATAAAAAAAATGTAGTGGTTTTTTTCTGCATTGGTTAATGCAATTTTTGCAATTGCAGAAAACCACAAAAGCTTGGGTATGGTTTTGCTAACTGCAGCAAAGAAATGCAAAACTCCCAGGTATAAACAACCAAATATAATCCTGCTGCTGAGAAACATTGTAATATTGGTTTCTCCGGGCACCAACACAGGGACATTATGAGCCACACCGTGCAACATCCTCCTCTCTCGTCTTTCTATTGCACAGCAGCATGTTCAGTCTCATGTACAGTAACACCAAATTCTGATGTCATCTGATCAGAAAGCATGGTGATAACCATAGAAGTGTTTATATGGCTGAAGGCTGTATAGATCTGAAGAGAACGTCCTGTACCAAAGATCGAAGCACTACTGCAGAGGTTGAGAATAGTATTATACTTGTGTCAGACGTAGGTCAGGTTCACATGGGGTATTTTGGACAGGAATTTGACACTGAGGCTGCCTCAGATTCTGGTCCAAAAAAGAAATAGCCATGACTGGATGCTGGTGCAGTGCACCGGCATCCAGTCGTGGCACTCCACTCCAGATTAGGCACAAATGTATGGGCCTAGTCGGGTGAGAGTGTCTTCAGGCGGACGTCCGGCTGCAGCATCAGTCTGAAAGAAGGAGCACGTTGTTTCCTTTTTCTGGGAGCAGCAACAAACCACTCACGGAAAAAGGAACCCATTGATCTCAATGGGAGGCGTTTTTTTGGTCAGGATTTTAAGGCAGATTCCGTACAGTTTTCTTTGTAAGGAAATTGTAAGGATGGAGACTGGACATATCAACTTTGCTTAAAGTATAACAATACATTTTTTTTTTTGTAATTGTGTTGGGGGGGGGGGAGTGGTTAACATTTTTGTAATTTATTTTATTAATCTATGAAATTTCCTTTTAATAGCAAACAGGCTATAAAGCTCTGATTAGCAATGTTCTAACAAAGCACCTACAAGGAGGCGCTAGATGTTATAAAATCAATGATACAGCCATTTGAAGTGACCATGCCCCCTTTGGTAAATGCTTCAGCTCTGTATATTCATAATACAAATGTGTAAGGACTTTCCCTAGTAGCAGCTCATTTAGAAGGTTGCTAAGGAATATGCAGCCTATTTTCTACTAGAAAGGAAATTATAAAGTAGATTACAGAAATGTTCACCACCCCCCTTTTCCCTTATACATGTATTTTTTGTGTTTCTCTGATACTGTGAGTTACACTTCCACAATCAACTGTGAGCGACATTACAAAAAACTGGAAGCATTCCCAAAACCACAGCAACTCTAACCACGTAGTTACCGATAGCTTAGGTACACAGAACAAAAATTGCCTATACTTCGGATTCAATAACTGAAGATTTCCAAAACACTATTAGAAGAACAATGTGGCATGAACTCCACAATAAAGCCTATGGATTTACAATGTGATGTTTCCTGTAAGCGTTAGGGCTGCTGAGTCAGAGTCACTTTTGGGTAGATTTGGGGAAAAGTCCAGCTTCCGAGGTTTGGCCTACTGTAAGTAGGTGCTAGAGTCAATACTTCTGTCTTCATGTCTACATATCTACACTGGCCTTTCCTGACAAACGTGAATAGCCTACTGAAGGGAAATCAGTTTGTCAAATCATGGCCAGAGTTTTACATCTATGAGTAGTTGAAAAGAAATGTCTGTCCAATGTTTTATTATTTATTAAAGCCAGACTGTGAAATGCACGACTTTTTTTCTAATCTGTTTTTCTTTTCTGATTGTAGATATTTGTAAATTGCATTTTATGGACATCTTACCTGAGCTTCTCCTTTGCTCTGCTACAAAACTTTTACTAATATGCTTTACAGCATAGTCCAGGCCATAGGCAGCAATAGTCTGAAGTAGACTCAATGAGGTCTATGGCAGGCATGCTCTGTGTAGAGAACTCGAGTACATAAACTGTGATATCATCTATTGTCAGTGTTGGATACAATGATGGGTTTTATCTATATAGGTATTATCTTCTATTGTAACCCTGTCTTATCTGCTGTAGCAGTCTTTGCAGGAGTCAGCTTATTTACTGAGGTAAATTAGGAGACTGCTGCAAAGAGTCAGTCTATTAGGTTTAGAGGCTGGAGTGAAAATTGCAAGATTTGATCTTTTTTTTTTCCATATCATATCTATATTTTTTTCAAAAATTCTTAAAAATATGATTTTACATATTATGTTAATATAATATGTTAATATAATAGAATATTAATCTAATATGTTTAAAAGATTCTTGTTACACAATTTATACTCTTTATTTACAAAAACCAAAATACTAATTTAAGGCCTGGTTCACATCTGCATTCGGGGAATCCACTTGGGTACCCCCCAAACAAAAACATAAGCATAAATAATTGGTTACCTAAGGAAACCCGTGTTCCCCACAGACTATTATGGGGTCCATATGGTTTCTGCACAAAACATGTGGAGAGAAAAGTGCTGCTTTTTAATACCACATTATTTGTGCAGAAAGAGTGGAAACCACACAGACCCCATTATAGTCTATGGGGTCTGCAGGTTTCCAGCAATTTTTTTATGCGTACAGGTTTCTGTTTGGGTGGTCCCCAAGCGGATTTCCCGAACAAGGATTTCCTCCATGGTTTAGATCCTTTGTCATCATGTCATATTAATATTACATCAGTATGCTGTGGTGTTCTATAGCGAGGTACTCTCTTCAAAGCTAAATTAGATGCATCTAAAATCTTAAACATCTGTCCCGAAATGTTATTCAGCTTTTTAAGCTACTCCCTGACTGGAGAGAATTTGACAAAAGTTGTGAGTTTTAAAAAAAAGTAGCCATTCATAAATGTGGAGTACAGCCCACTAGATAGGCTAACCACACCGACTTTCCCATCTACTTTTGAAAAGTAGGGCAAGTAGTACAAAAATCAAAAGTTTATTTTAAGTCCGTATTATGCGAATTTTTACACCAAATTCTGGAGTGCAGTGTTTGATAAATTCCCCAATTATCACGTATTGAGGTTTAAAGGCAAGTGTCATTGTGTAGCCAGCATTTCTTCCTTACCTGAGTCTATGGCACAGGGAAAGTGATAGCAGCAGACACAACCCTTATTGAAGCAACCTAGGGTGGCTCCAGGCTCCTGGCAGTGAGCACAGATCTAGGCAAAAAAAAATAAATAAAAAATTACAAGTATGATAGGTTAGACAAGGCAGCTAATGCCAAACATCAAACAAAGCAGACTTTAGACATCTTGCTACTGTGCCAAAACACTTAAATATCAAGAATACACAAAGCCTTGTGTGCCACATTGTTAGTTCCCAGAAGAGTGACCACTTTGTGGATCCAATCTACAAATTGGTCAATTCCATTTAATTCATTGTGGTATATTTTTTTTAAGGTTCAGTTTCCTTGGAACATTTATAAGAAACACTATAACATAACGTATTACTCATTGAGGGTGCAGACACATGGTGCAGAGCAGGCCGCACACTGGGCAGCCCGTTTTTGCATTTATTATAGCTTGCTGTACTGTTCTTGGCCGCCTGGATTTGCAGGTTTACTATAATACCAAAACTGCATTGCACATCTGTATCCGCATCAAAGTATATAATTGCTTCAGGAAATCCATATACTGACTTGAAGGAGGCTTTGGGTCATTGGGTGAGCAGCAGACAAATACACAATAGAAGAGGTGAAAATTAAAAACATGGTATTGGAAAAGAGCAGCAGTGTTTCTGAGGTATTGAATTTAGTGTTATTAACCACTTCCCAAAGCAGCTTTTTTTTTTTTTTCTTTAAACTCCCCACCTTCCGAAAGCCATAATATTTTTCTGTTCACAGAGCCTTAGTGAAGCGATGTGCGATGTACGATGTACTGGGAAGCTGGAACAAAAATCAGAATGGGGTGACTCTCCTTCCTGCTGCTGCCAGTGGAACCTGAGCACCAAACACTGTGTGGAGAACCAAAACTGGAGACAAAGTGCCAACTTGGTGAGCCTCTGAGACTGGTTTCACAGAGACTGCTTGGTGCTGATTAGAGTCCATCTGTAATAGCAGAAGGACCTGTGGGCACATGACCATTCTGGGAAGAACCTATCACTAACGGTCAGATATTATCTCATATGTACTACTCACCATGGACCACATATACCACTGACCACTAGAATGGGTGCTTCAAGCAGATAGAATACTGATTGATTTGCACTTGAAAAAAGGCTTATACAGCCCGAAACATGTTGTTTCCACAATTTATCCATTTGGGTGAGTGATGTCTTCTGCCTGTCTACCAACGAGGCCGGTCCATTGCCTTTACTGTCCTGACGCCCTTTTGATGGATCCAAGCTGCTACCCACCCACTACTTATTGGTTGTTACGCCAGATAGGTTGTTGTGACTCACACAACCTAACCAAGTGAGCAGTCACCTGTTTGCTTATCCACATTTTCATGCCCAGTGATAATACACCAGGATTGGCTCAGTGCTTTTGTTCTCTTTTTGTTATAGCCATCTTTTCTAATCCTGCACAACCCCTTTAAACTTTTCCTAACCACAGTCTCACAAGTTAGGCAGAATGGGGGATAGTGGATCAGTTTAAGCAGATTTAACCCCTTCCCAACATCTGCCATACTAATACGGTGGATGCAAGGAGTTTAAATATAGCAGCAGTTCAGAAGCTGAGCAACTGCCATAGCCGCTAGATCTGTACTGTATTATACAGCAGAGACCTGGTGGCAATGCCCACTATAAGTGCCCACACTGCTTGTGGGCAATTAACCCCTCTGATGCCTTGGTCAAAGCACCATTCACCCCATGGCACCCATTTTGTGTTGGATCACTACCCCAGAACAAAATTCAGGGACAGTGATCCATTATCATGACTGCTGGCTACTGAAGGCTCCCAAGCTCGTCATAAACGTTTGAAAAAACACTATATATAATTTGTTATCTCCATAATCATACAAACCCATGGAATACAGGTGACATGTCACTTTGGTTGCACAGCGAACAACAAAGAAAATGCTTAACAGTAGTGTAAATGCAGTTTTTCACTTATTCTGCCCATTCTGAATTTTTTTCAAGCTTCCCAGTACATCATTTGTAATATTAAGTAGTAGCATTACAAAGTACAATTTATCCTGCAAAAAGTAAGCCCTCCTACAGCTATGAATGGAATGATAAAAAAAAAAAGCCAAGGCTTTTGGAAGGAATTGAGTGAAAAACGAAAAATCAAAAAATGATTGTAGCAATAAAGGGGCTAATGAATACACTGTTATACCAAAACTTTTACAGGAGTTGTTCTGGCCCTAGTAGGGCATTTGGACTTAGACAGAGCTCCTTTACTTGCTGTCTCCCCTCTAGGAGTCAGAAAAAAGCTGTCCTGTAAGAATGACTTAGTAAACTGGCTTGACTTAAGCAGGGAAAATGCAGGAACAGGGTTAAACTTGGACTATAAAGGTGATCCTTCTCTTTATTAATGGCACAGGAATATAGCCCAAACGTAAAGGGTTTGCTTTAGTATCCAGTTGAGGCTCTGTTCACTTCTTTTTCTTCTACTGAAGATCTACATTTGGAGCCCGACAGAAGGCTGAGAAATGAATGAGACAATGCTGGAAGACTTTTTACTACTGCTAGTAGAGGATATGGAGGTGAAAAGATGAATTTACTGATGAATCTGCACTGCTTGCATGACCCCTCGACCCTAATCTATGCTTGGGCTGGGCAATTAAACGAAAAATAGCTAAAAGTCAGTTCAATTAATCTTTTCTCACAGCAATTATTTCAATTATTTTTCATGTCATCTTATCTCACACTATCACAGACTAATGGATATCTCTAACTGTCTATTAAAGAGGACCTTTCACCACCTGGGGCACATGCAGTTTTATACACCCCTAGAAAGCAGACAGAATTCAGCGAACTAACGGCTTTCACATTCTGTGCCCCAGTGAAGAGCTATCAGTGCTGTTACCGTAGCTCTTCACTGAGTCAGTCACAGCAGCGTCTATAGTGCTGTACTGTGAGAGGGGGCGTTTCTTACCGCCCAGCGATGACGCTGAGGAGCGCACCCCCCCCCCCCCCCTACTTGTCTATGGACAAGTACTATCAGGAGGGGAAGGAGGCGTGAAGAAGGGCACTCCTGACTGTCAGAAACGCCCTTCTGACAGTAAAGGGCTACGGTACCGGCACCACAGAGCGTGAAAGCCAATCTTTCTAGCGGTGTACAAAACCACATTTGCCCCAGGTGGTGAAAGGTCCTCTTTAAAGTGTATGGACAATTTGGATTATACGTGTTAGAAAGTCTAAAGAGTGCAGGTAGACAGACCAAGATACATTGATCAGGTTACAGTGCTTAGATGAGCAGGTGAAGTGATCAAATGCAACTCAAAAAATAAATAAAATCACACAAAAAAAAGGAAGTATTGCATTTCTTTCAATTCCCCACAGCTCTCATTCCAGTGCTTCCCAAGTTCGAGTTGGTTTATGTTTCAGTTGCCCCCAGATTCATGTACTGCAAGGAACCAGGAAGCAAAGACCAGCAGATAATTGGGAAGATGGGCAACTTGACTGTCAAGGAAACAGCAATACCCTTCTATAGGTTGTTTAAATTCTTCTTTAGAAATTTTACCTTCCACAAGACCCCTTTAATGACTTAAAACCTTTCACTCCTGTGTCCCGGGAAACAAGACAAACATTAACAAAGTGCAGGACAAAGCGGTAACATTTGCGGATGTTAAAAAGCTTCTTTAGAGGGATTTTTTTCTTTTTTAAACTGTATTTATAAAATCTCAAATCACATAGCATGCCATACAGATCTTTCACTGTTTGACATAAGGAGATAAAGAAAGTTAACATGCGAGAGGCTAAATTAAAATAACTTTTACTAAGAGACTTTCTAAAGAAAGTGTGAATATTGGCCACTTTTACAACAGGATAAACTACAGGACCTATTATCACTATATTCTAACTTCGTTTTTAGGAATGCTGAATCATTGTGAAAAATTCATGTCCCACTGATTAAAGCAAAAAATGGAGAGTAAAGATGGCAAAACTACCACCAAATCCAAGGAATTTATTGAAAGAAAAAAACCCATGTGTGTTTTATTCCATATGGCAAATGCAACATATACTGCACCCTGGGTTGTAACTGAAGAGACAGGCAATATGCAGCGGACACAGCTAGGTCTGATATTAAAAGACCTGAAAGGTGCAAATATGGCAGCAGCCTGCAGAGTCAGGAGAGGGGATCATTTCCTTTAGTGATGGCAGTGCCTATTTAAGGAAAGCACTCACATAGATACACATCGCTTAGGGGCCACACGGTGGCTCAGTGGTTAGCACTGCAGCCTTGCAGCGCTGGAGTCCTGGTGTTCAAATCCCGCCAAGGGCAAAAAACCATCTGCAAGGAGTTTGTATGTTCTCCCCGTGTTTGCATGGATTTCCATCCCATATTCCAAAAAAGACATACTGATAGGGAAACAATGTACATTGTGAGCTCTATGTGGGGTTCACAATCTACATAAAAAAAAAAAAAAAAAAAAAAAAAAAAATAGATACACATCGCTTAGGGGGCATTCACACTACCGTTGGTGTCTGCTCAGCAGTGAGCGTGGCTATTGTCTGTACAAGATTTTAGCAACGGACACTAGCTGGTCCGTTTGCAATTTCCATTCATTTCAATAGGATTTTATCTTGTGTCCGTTTACAACCATATCCGTTTTTTCAAGTGGACAAAAAAATCCTACATGCTGGACTTTCTGTCCGTTTGAAAAAACGGACAGTAAGTGTCCATATTTTTATTTTAACATTGATGTCTATGGGTAACGGACATACAACGAACAGTAACTGATAGCCGTCAGTTAGGGAGCGTTCACACTATCGTCGGTGTCTGACAGATAGTGTCCGCTGCTAATGTCCGTTCAAAATCTTGTGCGGACATTAGCAGCGGACACTAGCTGTGTCCATGACATTTTTCATTGATTTAAATGGAGATCGGGTGCGTTCTTTTACTGTCCATGCCTGTCCGTTCCCAAAGATGTCCAACTTTTCAAGCAGACAGCAAAACCCAACATGTAGGTTTTTTCTGTCCGCTTGAAAAGTCGGACATCTTTGGGAACGGACAGTTAAGGACAGGCACGGACTGTAAAAGAACACACCCGATGTCCATTTAAATCAATGAAAAATGTCATGGACACAGCTAATGTCCGATGCTAATGTCCGCACAAGATTTTGAACGGACCTTAGCAGCGGACACTACCTGTCGGACACAGACGGTAGTGTGAACACCCTCTAACTAATGTGTCCGTTTTTTTTTTTAACTGATCCATTACTGTCTGTTATGATAGGTGTCCGTTTTTGTTTTTTTTCTTTTAAACAGACACCTTCATAACAGAATCCAATGGTAGTGTGAACCCTGCTTTAGTAAAGAGCCAAAAACAAACGTGGTTTATGTATCGGATGGACTGAGATTAGAGATGAGCGAACAGTGTTCTATCGAACACATGTTCGATCGGATATCAGGGTGTTCGCCATGTTCGAATCGAATCGAACACCACGTGGTAAAGTGCGCCAAAATTCGATTCCCCTCCCACCTTCCCTGGCGCCTTTTTTGCACCAATAACAGCGCAGGGGAGGTGGGACAGGAACTACGACACTGGGGGCATTGAAAAAAATTGGAAAAAGTCATTGGCTGCCGAAATCAGGTGACCTCCATTTTAGACGAATAGTGGATTTCAAATCCGGGTCATATGAGAATGTGAACTTTGTGACTATGAGACAGGGATAGCTGTACAGGCAGGGATAGCTAGGGATAACCTTTATTTAGGGGGGAATGTTATTAAAAATAACTTTTTGGGGCTCTATCGGGTGTTTAATTGTGATTTTTGTGAGATAAACTTTTTCCCATAGGGATGCATTGGCCAGCGCTGATTGGCCGAATTCCGTACTCTGGCCAATCAGTGCTGGCCAATGCATTCTATTAGCTTGATGAAGCAGAGTGTGCACAAGGGTTCAAGCGCACCCTCGGCTCTGATGTAGCAGAGCCGAGGCTGCACAAGGGTTCAAGCGCACCCTCGGCTCTGATGTAGGAGAGCCGAGGGTGCACTTGAACCCTTGTGCACCCTCAGCTCTGCTACATCAGAGCCGAGGGTGCGCTTGAACCCTTGTGCACACTCTGCTTCATCAAGCTAATAGAATGCATTGGCCAGCGCTGATTGGCCAATGTATTCTATTAGCCTGATGAAGTAGAGCTGAATGTGTGTGCTAAGCACACACATTCAGCTCTACTTCATCGGGCTAATAGAATGCATTGGCCAGCGCTGATTGGCCAGAGTACGGAACTCGACCAATCAGCGCTGGCTCTGCTGGAGGAGGCGGAGTCTAAGATCGCTCCACACCAGTCTCCATTCAGGTCCGACCTTAGACTCCGCCTCCTCCGGCAGAGCCAGCGCTGATTGGCCGAAGGCTGGCCAATGCATTCCTATGCGAATGCAGAGACTTAGCAGTGCTGAGTCAGTTTTGCTCAACTACACATCTGATGCACACTCGGCACTGCTACATCAGATGTAGCAATCTGATGTAGCAGAGCCGAGGGTGCACTAGAACCCCTGTGCAAACTCAGTTCACGCTAATAGAATGCATTGGCCAGCGCTGATTGGCCAATGCATTCTATTAGCCCGATGAAGTAGAGCTGAATGTGTGTGCTAAGCACACACATTCAGCACTGCTTCATCAAGCCAATACAATGCATTAGCCAGTGCTGATTGGCCAGAGTACGGAATTCGGCCAATCAGCGCTGGCTCTGCTGGAGGAGGCGGAGTCTAAGGTCGCTCCACACCAGTCTCCATTCAGGTCCGACCTTAGACTCCGCCTCCTCCGGCAGAGCCAGCGCTGATTGGCCGAAGGCTGGCCAATGCATTCCTATGCGAATGCATACTTAGCAGTGCTGAGTCAGTTTTGCTCAACTACACATCTGATGCACACTCGGCACTGCTACATCAGATGTAGCAATCTGATGTAGCAGAGCCGAGGGTGCACTAGAACCCCTGTGCAAACTCAGTTCACGCTAATAGAATGCATTGGCCAGCGCTGATTGGCCAATGCATTCTATTAGCCCGATGAAGTAGAGCTGAATGTGTGTGCTAAGCACACACATTCAGCACTGCTTCATCAAGCCAATACAATGCATTAGCCAGTGCTGATTGGCCAGAGTACGGAATTCGGCCAATCAGCGCTGGCTCTGCTGGAGGAGGCGGAGTCTAAGATCGCTCCACACCAGTCTCCATTCAGGTCCGACCTTAGACTCCGCCTCCTCCAGCAGAGCCAGCGCTGATTGGTCGAGTTCCGTACTCTGGCCAATCAGCGCTGGCCAATGCATTCTATTAGCCCGATGAAGTAGAGCTGAATGTGTGTGCTTAGCACACACATTCAGCTCTACTTCATCGGGCTAATAGAATGCATTGGCCAGCGCTGATTGGCCGAATTCCGTACTCTGGCCAATCAGCACTGGCTAATGCATTGTATTGGCTTGATGAAGCAGTGCTGAATGTGTGTGCTTAGCACACACATTCAGCTCTACTTCATCGGGCTAATAGAATGCATTGGCCAATCAGCGCTGGCCAATGCATTCTATTAGCGTGAACTGAGTTTGCACAGGGGTTCTAGTGCACCCTCGGCTCTGCTACATCAGATTGCTACATCTGATGTAGCAGTGCCGAGTGTGCATCAGATGTGTAGTTGAGCAAAACTGACTCAGCACTGCTAAGTCTGCATTCGCATAGGAATGCATTGGCCAGCCTTCGGCCAATCAGCGCTGGCTCTGCCGGAGGAGGCGGAGTCTAAGGTCGGACCTGAATGGAGACTGGTGTGGAGCGACCTTAGACTCCGCCTCCTCCAGCAGAGCCAGCGCTGATTGGCCGAATTCCGTACTCTGGCCAATCAGCACTGGCTAATGCATTGTATTGGCTTGATGAAGCAGTGCTGAATGTGTGTGCTTAGCACACACATTCAGCTCTACTTCATCGGGCTAATAGAATGCATTGGCCAGCGCTGATTGGCCGAATTCCGTACTCTGGCCAATCAGCACTGGCTAATGCATTGTATTGGCTTGATGAAGCAGTGCTGAATGTGTGTGCTTAGCACACACATTCAGCTCTACTTCATCGGGCTAATAGAATGCATTGGCCAATCAGCGCTGGCCAATGCATTCTATTAGCGTGAACTGAGTTTGCACAGGGGTTCTAGTGCACCCTCGGCTCTGCTACATCAGATTGCTACATCTGATGTAGCAGTGCCGAGTGTGCATCAGATGTGTAGTTGAGCAAAACTGACTCAGCACTGCTAAGTCTGCATTCGCATAGGAATGCATTGGCCAGCCTTCGGCCAATCAGCGCTGGCTCTGCCGGAGGAGGCGGAGTCTAAGGTCGGACCTGAATGGAGACTGGTGTGGAGCTATCTTAGACTCCGCCTCCTCCAGCAGAGCCAGCGCTGATTGGTCGAGTTCCGTACTCTGGCCAATCAGCACTGGCCAATGCATTTCTATGGGGAAAAGTTAGCTTGCGAAAATCGCAAACTGACAGGGATTTCCATGAAATAAAGTGACTTTTATGCCCCCAGACATGCTTCCCCTGCTGTCCCAGTGTCATTCCAGGGTGTTGGTATCATTTCCTGGGGTGTCATAGTGGACTTGGTGACCCTCCAGACACGAATTTGGGTTTCCCCCTTAACGAGTTTATGTTCCCCATAGACTATAATGGGGTTCGAAACCCATTCGAACACTCGAACAGTGAGCGGCTGTTCGAATCGAATTTCGAACCTCGAACATTTTAGTGTTCGCTCATCTCTAACTGAGATCTATACATTCTCATAAGATTTTAGTGGCAGTGAAGTAATTTAACTGAATAAACTGTCTGCATCTGCTTCAAGAGAGTACATGGGCATTACGGCCAGAGTGCTTCCATAGAAGAGGACAGACTGACTGTGCTCTACTTTCTTAGGGCTAGTTCACACGTGGGCAAAGGGGAGGTTTTTGACAGCGGAATTCGCTTCAAAAACCTCTCCTTTAACATGGTGGTCTATGTAGACCACTAGCTTTTTTTTTCCTCCTAGCGTTTTCCGCCTGAAGAAGCGACATGACCTTTCTTCAGGCGGAAAACGCCTGAAGAATTGCATAGAAGTGAATGGGAGGCGGTTTTCGCCTGCAGTTTCTATAGCACATATAGGAAAAAAAAACCCTAGTGAAAACCGCTAGCGAAAACCGCGTCAAAAACCGCGTGGAATGCAAAAAACAGCGTAAAAAAAACTCCTCGAGGTTTTTTACCTCGCACAAATAAGCTAGGCGGTTTTCACGTGTGAACTGACCCTTATTTTGGTTACTGGACAAATGCTATAATTTGGACACTTGTAGCTTACAGGTAGTGTAACATCAAAGTGTATCCTATTTTTTCACTGGATAATCCACTCTTCAGGGTTTGGTGCACTTGACAGTCTTGTTTACGGACATCTAGAGTTGGTTTCATTAGTGGTAGATATACATGTGGTAAACAACTTTCTACCAGAAGACCCTAAACATCTATTTAGACATATGTGTTATACCTTTGGTGCAAAGGAATACTTTGTTGTAACTATCTAACCATCTGATAACTAATCTACTTGCTAGCTGCTAATTGTTCAGTTGTTTGGTTTTAGCTTTCCTAAAGAACCCGTAAAAGGTTAAAAGGGCTCTATCATCGGGAAAAGTCATTTTTAACTAATCACATCCTTGCATAGGCTTTAGAAAGTCAATTCCACACCTACCTTTAGTATGTAGATTACCTCAGTGGTTTCTGAATAAGTCCGTTTTTATTCATATGCTAATTAGACTGGTGCACGATACATTGTGCACTCCTCTCCTATTGATTCCTATGGGTAGCTGCTGCTGATGACTCAGCTCCCTGTTTGCACACACACATAGGAGATAATAGGAGAGACGAGTGCTGCTGGGAACTTCCTGTGCTGGCTGGAAGCTCATTAGGATATGAATAAAAACAGACTTATTCAGAAACCACTGAGGCAATCTACATACTAAAGGTAGGTGTGGAATAGCATTTCTAAAACCTATGCAAGGATGTGATGAGTTAAAAATGACTTTTCCCAGCGATAGAGCCCCTATAAGTATTTTTTTTTCTTTTTAAAACAAAAACGCATCAGGACGTTGAAAAATACATATCCAAAGTATCTGAAATCCTGCTTCCTAGAACATGTACTGTACACAGAATTTCTTACCTTGACTGCTCTTTCAAATCCTCACACTTTGTCACTTCTACTCAATCCACAAACCCCTATTTTACTCCTTAATGTTTAAATTACTTTGTTTCATTCGTGTATATTATCTTACATGCACGTATGACATTCTTCCTATTCTTGTAGCACCCCACCCACCCATGTTGCTTCTCATAACAAATACCACATTTTTTACATTAGCAGATTTGACTTACTGAGTTCACTTACCATTTCTCTGGCAACGTCAAAAGCCTCCTGCAATCCATACAATCGTCCACAAACAAAGTAGACACCATTGGCCCAAAGGACACATGCCTCATGCATCCAGAATTCATTGCTGTCAAGAGGTAGCTTGGGGATCTGAAATCCTTGGTCAGGAACTCCATCTGCATTAACTGATCCACTAGAGTCCAAAGAAACCAGTTCACAAGATTCAGTTGTCTTCCTACGGGAAGGTACAGCATGTCTTGAAGAAGCACAGTCTCCCGAACGATTTCGGCGTTTATATCGGGGATGCGCAGACAAACTGCGTTGTTCCCTGGCTTGCTGTGGCTCATCCTCCTCTTCATCAGAGTCACTCTTAGAACCATCCAATTCATCTTTATGTCGAACCTTCACTTTTTTGGGAGTTTCTGAAGACTTTTTGGGTGGTGGATTTTTGGACAAAGTAGATGCATATTCCTGTGTATAAAAAGGACCAAATAGGTCACCAAGATTCTTGTAGTTTGCCCATTTTCCACAGAAACAGCAGACAAGGTACCCAACTGATTCTGATTCTGTGACAGCTGGCCCCTGTACCATGAAGCTAGAGACTGGAACAGCTTTACTCTCAGTAGGTTGTGGAGATGTGGATCTTTGATCTTTTCGTACGGAAGTTACTTTTCTCCATCTCTGTTCCTCCTCTTCAGCATTGATAATGACACAAGCCAAGCCCAACTCTTCCTTGTTTTCCACATGGATATATGGGAAAAAGGATTTAGTTTTGGTCTCAGTTTTGTCAAGGGTTTGATTGGCATACTTTAATTTGATTTCTGGTTCTATAGGAGCCACTATAGGAACTGCTTGCTTACCCCTTCTCCTTCTAGTAGTTCCCGGTTGCTTCCTTCTTTCCCTTCGCCTTCTTTTTGGTTTGGGTTCAGACTCTAAGACCTGCTCTGCAACTGCCT
Organism: Leptodactylus fuscus; assembly: GCF_031893055.1. Taxonomy (NCBI): domain Eukaryota; kingdom Metazoa; phylum Chordata; class Amphibia; order Anura; family Leptodactylidae; genus Leptodactylus; species Leptodactylus fuscus. The sequence continues at coordinate 46,229,815 of NC_134273.1, read as the reverse complement.
GCGTTTGTTGGGGAGGAGGAAGAGGTGTCAGGCTTGTTGCAATAGCAGACTGATGATGCTGCTGGTCTTGAACTTGCTGCGGAATATTCTGCTGCTGTTGCTGAAGCTGCTGCTGTTGTTGAAGCTGCTGCTGTTGTTGAAGCTGCTGCTGTTGTTGAAGCTGCTGCTGTTGTTGAAGCTGCTGCTGCTTTTTCTGCTTGTTAACACTGCCAATGGGACGACCTTTCTTTTTCCCAGATGGAAAGTATCCTTTTGGCGGTATGATAGCTTGCTTGGGGGTAACAGGACATGGTGGATTAACAACCTTCTCTTTGTCAGGCATTTCACAAGGCTGAAGCTGTGGCAATGAACATTTCTGTTCCAAAGCTGGAGAGTTGCCCCTTGCTTCCAAATAATGGTTGGCTGCTTGCTGTATTAAAGGTCCAGGCTGTGGGAGGTCTTTGGTTTCCATAAACTGTTCCTCAATTTCTTTTTTAATCTGTTTGTCGTCATTCAGAGGCCAAGCTTCAAAAGACTTTGGTGAAAGGTTTTGAATTTTTAAATCGTCATTGTTAGTAATATCTGGCACAGAATCCATTGTTCTTTCGGGTGTCTCTTTCATGGCACCACTTCCAGCCTCTGAACCCCTTCCCTTGAGAGACAATATATCATCAAGTGTTACAGGCTCAACAACACTCTCTGTGCTACTTGGGACTGCAGTCCGCCGAACATTAGGAGATGTAATTTTCTGCACTATGGCTTCCAACTTAAGACCTCTACCTTTGCGGGGAGGAAGAATTTTTGTCTTGGTTGGACTTGAAAGAGTCACAGCTGTTGGGCTTCGCTGCTCAGGACCAGATTTGGATTGCTCTTCTGTCATAGATAAAAATTCATTTTCAGTTCCTCTTGGTGATCGAATGTGTGATGTGAGTGTTCGTTCAGAACCTTCTTTAGAAGCGGCAACAACAGGACGTACTTTGTCATCAGGCAATTGCCTTTTGCTTGGAATAGGAGAGATAAATGAACGCACTTTCCTTCTCATAATTAAGGGGTTATGGTGAGATACATCCTCAGGCCCTGAATGACGATGAGCGTTACACCCAGATTTAGATAGTTCACTTTCACCTGATCTTGGACCATGTGTTTCAGAATCCCTAATGGGACCGAATGGCTTTTGATTTGCACTAGCTGGAGATCCAGATTTCTTTACAGGAGAAGATTGCCGTCCTAAGTGCCAACCTGCTGAGTCTCCTGGAGGTGTTTTTTGACTATTTCGTTTGAATTCCCCAGCTGTTAAAGTAGAACTAGTACAGTCACTCATACGTATCTGTCGACTGAAATCTAAGTTGCTGGGTTCATGGAATGAGCCTGACTGGCTATACGCTAACCCCTCATTTTCACTTCTAGCAGGACTTCGAACATGAAAAGAATCCTGTCTTGGGCTTTTTCTCTGCAATTCCTGACGATGTTGTGATGCTGAAAGTATAGCTTGAGCAGAACTTCCTAACCATTCTTTGTATTCCTCCTGCTGGTACATCTGTCTTTTGTAATGCAAAGAAGATGTAAATGATGGATGAGGCTCCCCATAAGAACTTGATCTTGAGTTAGTGTGATAACCAAGAGCAGGATTATCAGCATTCTGAAAAAAAGCAGAGTACAAAGCCTCTCTGCTTGCTCTCTCAGACAGACTCATTGTTGGATTCATGTGATGGATCTCTGATGAGCCACGACTTCTTCCTGGAGATAATTTCAATTTATCAGTAAGATCTTGAGATTGTGCAGGTGGTCTTCCTCGAGATCCTACTCTCCCAGTTCCTCTTTTGGGGTTAGATGAACGGCCATGTGAGCTATATTCTTGGTTGGAGTCCAATGTCATGGATCGTGGACTGGCATTTCCTCTGGGAGACTCTTTGGTGCTAAATGGGATACACTGCTCTCCTGCTCGTTTTCTAACCATTTTTGATGACTCCATATCTTCTCCCTTAGCAACTCCACTTTGACTATTTGACTTTTCTAATGACAACACTCCACTAGGCAAAATAACAGACTGTCCTGCTCTGCCATCTTGTGATCTTTCTTGACCAGATGCAACATGATGAGAAGTAGCTGGATCACGCACAAGCTGCCTAAGTGGGGAGATGTCACATATAACAGATCTTCTTTCTGAAGGACCACCACTGGGATCATGACAAGACGCTGCTGGTTCTCCCTCAAACTTTCTGGTGTTCGAATAATCTGCCAAATTGATTTGTTTGATTTCTGATGTTGGTTTTCTATCCCACTGTCCCCAGTGTGAGGATTCTAAATGCGGTGTTAAGGACTTTCCAATTATGCTGCGATTAGCTTGGTCATTGGCCTGGCTCATGAGAACATTGGGCCTCATTGGTACATCAGGACTTTCAGAAACTGGAGGTTGGTCTTGTGCATTTCTTACATATCTTCTTTCTTGTTGATGGTGCCCTTGAAGTACTTCCTGCAAAAGGCTTGGATATTTATCATTTCTTCCAGTTTTCCGTTCACTCTGCCCCCCGAAACCTCCTATATCTGAGTTTTTAGGCTGTTGGGGCAAACTAGATGTATTTCGAGAATTAGATGGTGCTTCCTTGAATCCAAAGCCAGCTCCCACAGGAGATTTATCACTTTCTATTAGAGGTATATTACCCTCATTACTCCCAGCATCAACAGTATTGGGTTCCCCATTCTGAGCATTTGGACAAGTCTCTGTGTCTTCCTCTTTTGCAGTTTCAGTCAATTCAGGCTCTGGGGTTGGATCATCATCATCATTAGTAATCAGTGTTGGAGCCTCATCTACTACTTTCTCTGATCTATTTGCAGTTTGCACAGTTTCAGTTGAAACAATAACGCCAACTGACTTTTCGCTTGGCTTGGAAATTTCCTGAAAGGTTTCTGCTGGCTCTGACACTGTATCAATATCTTGAACAGAAGTCTTTCCTGAAGGTTCATTCTGCCAGGTATGGACAGGTGAAGGAAGTTTTTCTGAAGGAGGTCCCTTGTAACCTGCTTCTGAGCTGGTGCTCTGGCCACTTAGCTGTCTTACCCTTTCACCTGGATCACCTGAACTACTGGAACAGCTGCCATCTAATGACTCTGCCATTGGAGATTTTAATTGCTCTTCAGCCTGGGAAGAAGTTTCAGAATTGGCACAGCTGTCAGTTTTCCGAGAAGTCCGTTTACCACCCTTTTTATGAGGTGCTAAAGCATCAGAAAGCAACATATGTTGAACCGTATTAGGCAAATTAGCAACCTGACTGCTAAGTGCACTGAGACTACTCAGCCCTGGATCTGTTAATCGCTTTTCATGTGGACTTTCTACACTATAACCTTTAAAACTTGTAATTTGTGTGTTAGGACTTAACTGTGGCATCATTGGCATTATACGGTTACGGGACTGAAGTTGGACATTTCCTTGACCACACTGAATATTTTCACTACTGGTCATCAGAGGTGATGGTGTGGAGCTGCAGCTAGGAGACTGTACTACAGAAGCAGCTGGAGAAGGATTAGAAATGGGGCTAAAGTTCTGCTGGAACTGCATAGGTGATCGGACAGGAACTTCAGATTGATTGTATTGTCCAGTCTGGTTTTGAGAGTGTAATTTAGAGGAGTTCGAGTACTGCATTAAATGAGAAGGGTTCTGCTGCTGTTGCTGCTGTCCCTGACTCCCTCCTTGAGGAATCTTCGCAGCTTCAAAGTTCTTTAAGTGCTGGCTAGTATAACTACTATACCCTTGCTGAGCCCCAAAGGAGGATCCGGATATATGACTTTCATATGGAGAGCTAGTACCTCCAGGACTGTAGCCTTCATAGTTTGATCCAGATTGTCCAAATCTCTGAGGAGGATAGGAGCTAGATGACCCAGGTGAAGACTGATAATGTTGGCCAAACTGCCCCATACGAAGTGGATATCCAGAAGGAGAGTTCAGATTTGCTGAACGTTGAATCTGCTGTAGATGTGAGGCTCCTGTGGATGCAGGTGTATTACCAGTTTGTGATATAGGCTGATGTGACTGATAAAGTTGATGTCTCAGCTGCTGACTTGGAACATGTGATGAATACTGTCCACCACCTGGAGAGAAGGACCCAGGAAAATCTTGTGAGTATTGAGAAAGACTAGCTGAAGAAGAAGGATGTCCTGCAAATTGGGTGTGGTGACTCTCTCTCGCATAGTGACTGCTGAAGCCTGGGCTGCTAGTACTGCTATTTGCTTGCGGTGGACCATAACTCTGCACTGGGCCAGACAGTCGTCGTTGCTGAGTCTGCCCCGCTGGGGCAGCTGTTTCTTTGTTGCCTAGGTAATAGAAATCACCTGATTCTTTGCGGTAAGCTTGGTAATTTTGCAGATTAGAGTTTTCTCCCGGAACTATAGTAGTAGGAGTGGTTGTTCCGCCTCTACGCCCTCCATAGCTGCCTTGGAATATTTGAGTCTGTTGTCGGGGGCTAAACTCTTCAAGCCTTGAGGTTCCATGAGTTTCTGGTGGATAATTTGGGGGTGTTCCATGGTAGTTGCTTTGCTCTCGGAAGGACTGCATGCTGACAAGTTTTCCCTTCCTATAATCAAATAAAAAATAAAGACACGTTTTACAACTATTAATGCCAAGAAATGCAAGCTATTAAGTGTTATTTTAGATTTTTTATCAACACATAAAACAATCAATTGGTCAATATCGTACAACTGCACTTCAATCTTTGAAAACATATATTACTATACATTATGAAAACTTTTGTGTCCACAGTTAGACATGTAATTATGTGAATGCCACACAACTCTAAATTTTAAGATTGTAAACCAATAGATTCCCTAGTTTGAACAGTGCTTAGGTATCCACAGAATTGTGCCCCAAACAGGATATCCATGAGTATGCAATTTATGCCTAATTGTACATCTCCATCTAACCATGGGAAGAATATGTAAATCTGTCTTCCATGATGTAAATAGGAAGACAGTGCCGCAGTCATGCAGCCCAATAGAGGGAACTCCCTTTAACATCATGCCCGACCTTCCCAGAGGCCTTTGTTGCAATGATGTGGGATTTTACTAAGTACAGTCCCTCATCCGAGGACAGCTGTTTCGATCTATTTGGATCTCTTCAGCCCGGTGTAGAGAAGACTGACTTGGCAGAGCTGAGAGGCTTCTAGACAGGGTTAAGGGGATATCGTCACTCCTTAGGGAGAGACCACCATGAAGGTGTGTGGAGTCTTATTAAGCCATAGACGCTCCACTGTGAGGGATCATGGGAAGAATATGCAAATCTGTCTTCCATGATGTAAATAGGAAGACAGTGCCTCAGTCATGCAGCCCACTATTTTACACACATCATTGCATTATGATATCCCCTTAAACCTGTCTACAAGCCTCTCACCTCTGCCAAGTCAGTCTTCTCTACGCCAGTAATCCACAATGAAAATACGTAGAAAGAAAGATTTTTTTTCTCAATGTGTAAATAAGAGCATCCTATACCAGGAATTGAAGTAAAACTATAAAAGTTATGCTCACTGGTTCACTGCCAATCTGGTCTTCTTCACTGGGTTTATTTACTAGGCAATCTTGTGCCCATACACCCCATGTTACCACTGCAATTAAATAGCTGACCACAGTGTCTTGTGCCACATACAGTGGTCAGTGACTGGCTTCAGAAGTCATGTGGGGTGATCACTGTAGCCAAGCAAACAGAATAGTAGTGGATTAAGTGTGGTGTACAAAATTAATGTAAAGCTAAACTCACTTTTATAAAAAAGGGAAAAAAAAAAAAAAGTGAGCTAGCACAGAGAGGAGGAATCAGGTATGCCTAAGTACAGACTAAAACTGATCATAGCTTGTGGTTAGAGGAGAAAGCCTGCATGGAATTTCATCACGCCAGGGCAGGGCTAACACAATTATGATAAAAATGTCAAATTAATTGATTTAGTGTAGTATAGCTTCATCTTATTCTACCACATTCCTGGCTTGGGGCAATATTACTAAATTTAAAGTAATTAGGGAAAAAAAAAAAAATTTGAAAAACAAAAAGTTTGTTACCATGTTAGCTGACTGAAAACCATTTAATAAAAGAAATGCCTTGCAGATGCCTAACGAAGCCAATATGGCGAAACGCACGTCGGGGTGCGTTTACACATGGCAAGGTCCTGATGTGAGTTATGTTTTATGTGGGTTTGAACGGGCACGTTTTGGAGATACATGTGCTTATGCTTTTTTGACAGTTATCATACTTCTTGTACTTTACAGGACCATATTCTGGCTTATATACTTTTTAATGTAGAGATATGTACACTTCGTCTTAGCATTATTAATTATACTATCACATGGTGCCTATTACATTATACTTTTTTGTCTCATATCCTTACATGTGTAATGTATTGTAGTTCTTTTAGTTCCAATCTTCTGGTTATGTTTTTGAATGATTTTTTTGTCAATTTTATTATTTTCAATAAAAATTTAGTATTTTTATAATGATTTGGTGGTTCTGCATTTGAGATGGTTTTTGAATAGTGATGGTTAGTAAAGGATAGCTTGGGCAACACCTTGACAGCCACTACCTAACCTCTCTCTCAGGTGGGTTATTCACCGATGTGGTTGGGAAATTTATGGAAGGAACATTGAACAGGCAGGAAGGTGCTCAGTGTAGAAAGTGTGGCCACGTTTGCCAAACCCTCTAATTTTTACACATCAGTACCTTTACGTTTACTCTAGAGGGCTGTGCTGGTGTCATACCCTGGATGCGCCTCATTTTTATGACTAGCTAATTTTTAGAACTATTAAAAGATTTTTTTTTTCTTGGCAGCAACAATGGAATGTAACAGAAAAATAGGCATGCTCATTATGTCACTTATGGCCTTATATTGGCAACAATTTTGGCAAATCAATGGTGGATGGGTTTGGAGCCCTACACATAACAAAGCAACGCATCAGATCTGCCAGAATTTTACATCTCTTATTGACAGCATTACATTAATTTCAGATCACATTTTTGTAGTTCATTTAACGGATCTGTCTTTTTTCAGTAAAAACTTACGTATAATCCATTTCTATCTGTTACTGTATCCACATAGCACACGAGCATTTCTAATATTAGACGTGTTGCATAGCTTTAGCTTACACACACACATCCATGGGACGTATAGTATTCGTCATCTGAATGTACTCTAAAAACATTTTCTTTAACCCTTTCACTGCCAAGAGTCTCTGGAAACTTTGCACCACCAGTAGCCAGAGCAATTTTGACAGTTTTGAGATGGATAAATTGCAACATTAAAAAAGAATCCAACCCCCCATACCTATATATTTTCTTAAAGTAGACACCTGCAACTTTGTCTCAACTTGGTACTTTATACAAACAGGCACCTTCATGCAATTTTGATTTTAAGTGAATTTTTTATGAAAAAATGCAAATAAATGTATATTAGTTGTTAAAAGCGGAAACCAAAAATTATATGCACAAAACCTCCTAAAAATAAGAGTTAAACATGTGCAGAGCTCATTCATATCACTATGGCCTACCCGCGCATGCACGTGTCTTCAGAAAATCGCTAGAACTGGAAGGAAAGAAAATCTGCTTTGAAGCTGGAAATGTTAAAAAAGTATCATCCTATAAAATGCAGGGATTACACACCATGAAAAGTAAGTGAACCCCTAAACCCTATATATTTTTTGAAAGTAGACAACCTGAAGATTACATACGTCTCAATGGGTCATCAATAGCCACATCCACCTTCATGCAACCATGTGACAAACAAAACATTTTTTGAAAAAATGCACTAACACATATTTGCACCTAAAACTCATGTACAAAATACATTTAAAATAATAGTTTATGGTGTATACAATGTATATATACCGAAAACATCAACTACAACAAGAGCTCGGACTCCCAAAAACACTAATACAGAAGACAAGCAGGATTTTGCTGCTATTCACTAATATGTTAAAAAGTTATACTGCACCTAGCAAACTCACACCAAAATCTAACTTTTTTGAGATTGCACAGCATACCATATAGAAAAACACAACTTAATGTTTCATATATACAACCACCTTCAAGCAACATTGCGGCAAACAGAGATTGCTAGCAAAAATTGCTCAAAAATAAAAATTTGCCACTAAAGTGTGACTCAAGCAATCCCTTTCTGCAAACAAGATGTACTTTCTAAAAAACTGCAATATGTGAGGAGTTCATACATACCACACATGTATATATTTACAGAGGCGAGTGTTAAAAAAACGCCAAAATAGCAGAAATGCGCCATCCCATTTTGTGCATGCAAATTAAATAGGACTTTATATAAAAATATTATTTTCCATCCCTCTATAAAAATTTTAGCAACCTATACATTCATCTTTAGTGATAATCGTTATTACTATTATTTTAGTGTGTAACGGATATCACTAGAGATGTATTTTACTGTAGAAAGCTCAGGTATAGACAGGACAGGGATTGAGTGAAATGTAAACTTTATTCATGATTTTGTGTACCGTATTTTCCGGACTATAAGCCGCACATAAAAACCTACGATTTCCTCAGAAATCGTAAGTGCGGCTTATAGTCCGGTGCGGCTTATATATGGATGGAAGCGGCGGCAAAGACTGCGTGCCGCTTCCATACATGCATAAAAGGCACCGTAAGAGTGCATTCACACTACCGAACGCCGGCGTGTATCACAGCCGTACACGCCGGCGTTACAGCAGGGCTGCCGGACACTTCCTATTCATTTCTATGGGAGCCGGCATGCGAGCGCTCCCTATAGAAATGAATGGAAAAAAGCAGTCCATTCATTTCTATGGGGAGCGCTCGCATGTCGGCTCCCATAGAAATGAATAGGAAGTGTCCGGCAGCCCTGCTGTGACACCGCCGTCCTGAAAGAGAACGTGAAACTTACCCAACGGTGCAGGGCGGGCGGGCGGGCATTCAGGCCTCCTCTGCCTCCGATGTTCCGTCCTTCTCCTCCGGCGCTCGCTGATAACGGCCGGGGCGCATGCGCATAATGCTTCTACTGCGCATGTGCCCTGGCCATTATCAGCTTGCGAGCGCCGGAGGAGGACGGAACGGGGGGGTAGTAGTTTAACCTAACGTTTACGGTTGGGCTCTATCAGCATGATTTTGCTGATAGAGCCCCTCCTCGCCTGCCGAGCGCTTCCAATAGAAGCGGCTGGCACGCGGGGGGTTAAGCGGCCGCTGGCAAAGTCTGCCTGCCGCCACTTTCAATAAGATATAATGCGCACCGGACTGCGGCTTATAGTCCGGTGCGCCTTATATATGAACCGAGACGGACTATAAGGCGCTCATGGGCAATGCGGCTTATAGTCCAGTGCGCCTTATAGTCCGTAAAATACGGTATATGTTGTGTAAGTGTTTGGTGCGACTTTTTTTTTTTGGTGCTGCGACTTGGACAATGGTAAACGTCTGGGTCACAGCGCCAATAAACTTCCTGGTTATGTTCAGGGGGTATAAAATAAGAATACCCCACTAGTAAAGCTAAGGGGAAAATTATATTATACCTGTATGCGATAATCAAAGAGCAAAGTACAGTATGCTCTCTGATTGACAGGAGGGGGGGAAATAGGGACGGAATCCCTTCTTCCCACCTCCTGGGGTCACATACAGGTTGTGCACAGAGACAGAGAAAAAGCTTCTCTGTCTCTCTGTGCACGCTGCTCCTCCTCCCCCCTTCGTGTTTCACTAATGCTTTGCGAGACAGGAGGGGGGGGGGGACAATTTAAAGTCCTGTATCTCAGGACACTTTTGGGCTATGAAGATAATGTTAGATCAATTTTAAAGATGAGAATCTCATCTTTAAAATGATACCAAGATCTTCATAATAGCCCTTACAGATTTTAAGCGAAATGATGTTAAAAACTGTCGGGAATTCAGATCTTCAATGAGATCTCAATCCCCAATAGCGTTTTCAACAGTGAATCGCTTTGGCACAGTAAGAGTTAACACGAAGCACTTGGTATCATTTTAAATCTTTAAATTGAAACTAAAATTATCTTCATAGTCCAAACGAGTCCAGAGATTTGGGCATTAGAAGTAAGGACATAGCAGCTACGTCCTCCGCTAGGCAAGTGACACCCTGGGAGGACGTAGAGCTACGTCCTTGGCAAGAAAAGGGTTAAATCATAAGTAAGTCAATACCAAAGGTTGTTGTGAAACTACGCACATATGCTGAATTTTTTTTAGAATATGGTAATGATTGAGTAATTCAGAATATGTGCATATCTACTGAAAATGCAACCACTAAATGATTTACATTTTAGATGGAAAAAAGAAATAGAAAAGCAGGTGACTGCAAAAATGATCATGCAAGTTTTGTGTCATACATGAAAAAATGTAAAGTGTTCCTGCAACTATAAAATCACTCTTCATACATGAATAATACAGTTAATCTTATTTAAGAAAGAGACTTCCTCCTCCATTCATGAAGCAGTTACTTTTTACATAAAACGGTAGGTTCACACCTGTTTCGGTTTCCGTTCTTCAGGTCTGCTTGGGGACCTGAAAAATAGAAGCCCAACCTGCTTAAAAAGCTTGCAGGACTTTTCGGTTTGCGTTTTTTCAAGCGGAAAGGGGGATGGAATCCCTGATAGGTAACTCACATGCAGGTGTGAATTTAACCTTAGAGAGAAGAGGTATTTTCAGAAATATGCAAGAAAACTGAATTTAACTCAATTAACTGCAAGTTCTACACTCTGCTGCACTCAAGAATTGTTAAGGGTTGGTTCACATCTGTGTTGGTATTCCATCTGGGGGAGTCCGCATGGGGACCCCCCCAACAGAATACTAAACACAATTTCAAGGTCTGTGCAGTAAAAGCACACAGATCCTCCATAGACTGGCTTGCCGCCAGATCTCTGCACAGAACATGCGGACAGAAAAGTAATTCACGATCTACTTTCCTGTCCGCATGATTCGTGCAGGCAGCGCGCGGCAAGCACACGGACCCCATTATAGTCTATGGGGTGAGGGTGCTTTTACTGCACAGCGCTTGCAATTGCATTTGGTATTCCATTCGGGGGGTCCCCATGCGGACTACCCGAACGGATTACCAAACGCAGATGTGAACGAAGGGTAACATTGCTAGATTTCCAGATAACAGACTACCAGTGCACAATATGAGGCAATAATCAATTAACAGCCTCCTCTTCCCCTCAACATGTCACAGAGTTCTGTGTGTTGGCTGGATAGGGACACAGTAAAGATAAGGAGGGGGGAGGAGAGCAGTTAATAAGTGGAGAAGAAAACTGATTTCCCTGATCATTTATTAAAAATATTAAGTTTTTACTATTAATTTATGAAAAGTTGTTTTGTAATTGGAGATACAGTTAAGGAAGGTGGCAGGCATGTTTATAGCAAAGGCAGAAACCCAAACTGGATGGCTTTCCTGGTTATCCATAATAGGATCTGCCCCGGCTTGGGCTCTCTTTACATTGTTTTATGAGCTATAGATCTTAAACTGAATCTCTCACCAGGGTCAAGAATAGTAACTCAGCAGCATGAATCTAACTATTACTGGTTACTGACAGCAGAAAAAGGAACCCATTGAAGTCAATGGGAGGCTATTTTTCAGCGCTGAAATTCCACACCAAATTCCTCACCATTTTCCTCCATGTGAATGGACCCTTGAAGAAAAAAAATGAACGGAAGCTAACATTAACCCCTTAACGCTAAATCACGTACCTGTACGTCAGGGAATGTGGTTAGTTCCCGCATTCCCACGTACCTGTACGTGATTGAGATTGCACGGGCTCAGAAGCAGAGTCCGTGCGATCTCCATGGGAGGCCGGCTGTATCTGACAGCCAGGCTTCCCCTGTAGCAGCAGGGACGGTGATTGCACCGACCCCCGCTGTTTAACCCTTAAGGTGCCATGATCCATAGTGATCATGGCACCCTAGGGGTTTGGCCGGGCTATAAAGCATGGTGCCGGCAGCATCAGGAGTCTGTGTGAGCTGTAATTTACAGCTACACGCTGCTCCTTAATCCCTCCCCCCATCGGAGCGAGCTCCGATGGGGGGAGGGTTAACCCCTTGGATGCCAGGACGAGTGGGAGCTAGTCTATGCATCTGCATAGCTAGCTTCCTCTATAGACTGCAATACACATGTATTGCAAGTCTATAGTTAGTATAGAACCAGTGATCCTCTCTGATCGCAGGTTCTAGTGTGCTTACTGCACAAATGTAAAAAAGTTTTTTCTTAAAAAAAAAAAAAATAAAGTGTGTAAAACAAACAAAACAAACAGTTACATTTCTTGTAAATCTGGAAAATCGCTGTTGCACTTGTAAGCCTTGTAACGTTCAAAATAAATTAAAATACAATCAAAAGATGATGCCGATATAAAGCAGAGATATGGGAGATAATATTTATTACTATATTTGGGTGGTATGACTATCTGCCTGAAAAGCAGAGAATTTCACATTTTGAAAATTGCAATTTTTTCCAAATTTCCATCAAATTTCCTATTTTTGTAATAAGTAAATACAAAAATATTGATTAGTGTTTACCACTAACATGAAGTATAATGTGTTACGAGAAAACATTCTCAAAATCACTTGTGTAAGTTAAAGCGTCTCAAAGTTATTGCCATTTAAAGTGACATGTCAATTTTGAAAAAACAGGCCTGGTCCTTAACATACTTTTGGGCTGTGTCCTTAAGGGGTTAAAGAAGTCCACCAAAAAAAAAAAAAAAATTTCCATCCCTGTAGCCCTCACCTGAATGTCTGTCATTCTCCAGGCTTTTTTTTTTTTTTTTTTTATGTACACTGCCCTCATAGCCCTGCAGTCCAGCTTCTGCTCACCTCTCCTTACCAGACACCATCTTGGATTCATATCTCTGTTTGTTCTGCTATCAATCACACGACAGCTAAAGACTGTACTGTATCTACCTGCTAGAGGCAGTGCCATTATCTAAAAAACAAACAAAATCTTAATCTAATTTAGAAATAATTAAATAAGAGGACAATGCCTGAATTATATATTGGGGAACTAGGTACATAATGAATACAAAAAAAAAAATACTCAGTCTGTTCACACTTTGTTATACGTTGATCAAACAGTAAAGCTAGGTTCACATTAGTGTTCAATGGGTTCGCTAGGGGGCCAGAAAATGGAAAGCTAATCCGCTTAAAAAGCAGTTACCGTATTTTTCGGACTATAAGACGCACTTTTTTTCCCCAAAATTTGGGGGGAAAAGAAGGGTGCGTCTTATAGTCCGAATGTGGTGCCTGGCACCCGCTGTACTAGAGAGGCGGAAGCCGGAAAGGGATAGACGCCGGGGCCTGAGACATCGCTGTGCTCCTCTGTCCTGCATGAAGCCAGCAGGGGCGATGCTATTCCGCTCCTCCGTCCCCCCGCCGCTGGCTTCATGCATGGCAGAGGAGCGCAGCGATGTCTCAGGCCCGGCACCTGTGCCGGCGTCTATCCCTCCCCGGCATCCGCCTCTCTAGTACAGCGGATGCCGGGTCAGTATCGGTGGCCCCTTCTCCCCCGGGGCCGGTCCCCACCGGCCCCGTACCTGTAGAGTTGCAGGCCGGCTCCTGCGCGGCGATATCGCAGGAGCCGACCTGTTCGGGTGACAGCCGGGAGCCTAATGAGGCTCCCTGGCCTGTCACTGCTGTATTAGTATTGCGGCTGGTCTCTATGACCAGCCATAATACTAATAGACAGAATGTCCCATAGACGGCAATACAGTTGTATTGCCGTCTATGGGACTTGCAATCAAGTGACCGCAGGTTCAAGCCCCCGGGGGGGAATAAAATAGTAAAAAAAAAAAAAAAAAAAAAAAAAAAAAAGCTTTAAAAATATAAATAAAAGTTCTAAATCACCTCCTGTCCCTAGAAAAAAAAAAATTATATATATATATATATATATATATATATATATATATATATATATATATATATATCATAAACCACCGGGTTTTTTTTCAATACAAGGTGATCTAAGCAATAGATATTCCCCAAAATGGTATAACTAAAAAGTACTTCTGGCCCCGCAAAAAAAAAAAAACACTCTATGCATCCCCGTACAGCTGCAGGGTCACCTGTCAATGTGGCCTTGCAGCTGTTGCAAAACTACAACTCCCATATATTAAATATTTTACCATTTTTTGCTTCAAAATTTTTTTCCCCTATTTTCCTCCTCTAAAACCTAGGTGCGTCTTATAGTCCGAAAAATACGGTACTCACAGACCCCATTCAAGCGGATTTGGGAGACGGAAATCCAACTATAGTTCAAAAACTGCCAACCCTCCTAACAAATCACAGACATAAAAGCAATGAGAAGAAGGGTGTCTAAACTAGGATCCCGTCTAGAAGGACTATGTTCACAGATGCCGTCTAGAATTCTTTTTTTTTTGGTAGGTTTATGTCTGTATATACAGGCATGTGTATGGGGCTATTACAATATAATGACAATTGTAGCCTTTACAAAAGTAACTACATTTTCAAATCATTTTTGATTTTCTGCCAGCATTTGTGACATTACTTTTTTTTAATGACCCAGCAAATAGAGTATAAATGTTAAAGGGGCTCTATCATTGGATTTTCGCTGTTTTAGATAAACATATGCCTGAATAGCCTTTAAAAATGCTATTCAAGTCCTGCTAATCGTTTTAATGAATTACCTTTTAAACGTATATGTAAATGAGCACTTCTGTGCACCGTGGGCGTTCCCGTGCACCCCTCTGTTCACGCCCACCTCTGTGGTTCTTATATGCAAGTCCCTCCTCCTGCTTTCAATTCACTAGCTCCAACTGTCTCTTCCCTGCTTCTGAAAAAGGACCTGTGATGATGACAATACTGCTCTGTGATTGGCTTGTCCCTGTGATGACAACACTACAAGGTCCTTCATCATCTAAGTAGTGATCTATGCACAGCAGGGTTTCAGCTCCCTGTGTCTATCATAGATCTCCATGTGCACAGTAGATCTACGATATGATAGACTCGATACATATATACGCCGAATTTTTCAGCACAGTTTTCATGCTGAAAAAGCCCCCCTTCGGCTTATACTCGAGTCATGCCAAAAAAAAAAAAAAAAATTAAGTAAATAAAAGTTCTAAATCACTCCTTTCCCTAGAATACATATAAAAGTAGAAAATGACTGTGAAACACATACACATTAGGTATCGCTGTGTCTGAAAGTGCCCGGTCTATTGAATATATAGATAGGATACCCTATATTCAGCCCGGCTGAATACCAAGTGGGGGAAAAAAACTCAGTCCTCAAGTTCAGGGAAGGGGCAGACAGACAACCAAATCACCCCCTCCACTTCCCCAGCAACTACTGCACCCAAAAACTCCGACCATTTTAATTTTTGATATTTTCCAGTAGCTGCTGCATTTCCCCCCTTGGCTTATACTCGAGTCAATAAGTTTTCCCGTGGTAAAATTAGGGGCCTCGGCTTATATTCGGGTCGGCTAATACTCGAGTATATACGGTATCTGTGCTTTCAGTGTACGGGAGAGTGGAGAAGGGAGGTGTACACAGAGAGCGATGAATCATGGTAAATGTAGTTTGTTCACAGATTCACTGCATTTAAATAACAGTCAAGTGAAATAAAGCCAAGAAAAAGCTGCACAATGAAACCGATAATTTTTGTAAACTGGATAACCCCTTTAATGTGTGGATGAGATGAATTAAATCCCATTCACTTAATGGGGAAAAAAAAAAAACTTTTTTCTCTGTATCAACAAAATAGGGCCTTAGCCTGAGAGTATGTTTTCACAGAACTATTTTTGACATTTAGCATGAGGCTAAACCTTCGGAATCGGGTTTCTACCATGCACACAGATTATCCGCATTCAATGGTGCTAGTCAGTGTATGGACACCCCCTACAAATTGTCATGGTAAGGCTCAATGCAGACAAACCTGTGCTTCGTCAGTTTGCTAGCTGTGCTTTTCATGGCTAGCGCACTGCCACATTATTTTCAATGAACCCCATACACATTTGTGCGGGCAGTGCGCGGCAAGCAGACCCCATTATAGTCTACGGGGTCCATGCACTTTGACAGCACAGCGCTTGCAATTGTATTCCGTCCGGGGTGGGGGGCCATTTTCTGGTGGATGGTGGGCATGCGCAGTTGGCTCTGCCTGAGGTCTACAAGTTTGACCGCCTGTGCCGGAAGAAGACACGTGAAGAGGACGTTCCTAAAGAAGATGGAGGCGGCACGGGAGAGTTCTCTCGCAGCATTAAGGACGCCCCCAGTGCTGTTTGAGTGCTGGTGCCCGCTCCCAGTGCTGCGAGAGAACTCATTTGCATACCAACGAAAACCGCGATTTCTACGGAACGGCAGCACGGAGAAGACATCTAAAGGTAGGAGAAGAATAGCCTTTCTTAAGGCTATTGCTACATGTCAACCAGAAAAAAAGTGTTTTAATGGTAGAATCCCCTTAATGCTGAACATATCCCCAAGGCCACCTGTTGTGCCAAAACTGAATTTTTTTTTATGCTAGGTTCACACCCTGTGTCGGTTTTCACCCTTCGTGTCCGCTTGAGGACTCGAAAAACAGAGACCCAATCCACTTAAAAAGCGGTTGTCCACGGACCCCATAGACGATAATGGAGGCCAACAGGTTTCCGCCTGAAAAATGTGGAGAGAAACATCCTGATTGCAGGACTTTTCTCTGCACCTTTTTAAAGCGGAGTGGGGGACAGAATCCGGGTGCAGGTGTATGCTGGATGGAGACCTCCCAAACTGAAACCTAATCCACTTAAAGTGGTTACCAGTGAAAAGCTGCAGACCTCATAGCCTATAATGGGGTCCGCCAGGTTTACACTTGGTTCCTCAGGTGAAAAATGCAAAGAAAAAATGGAATTCCTTTTACTGTGGGTTTTTTTTGTTTTGTTTTTTAAGTCAAAAACATTGCTGGCTTTGGCTCAAAAATGCAGCAAATTCTGAAACAACACACACAGGTTATTGTCAATTTGGAGTCAGCCTCTGAAGGAAGGGACCTGCAGCTAGCACTCATGCCCGAGCAGTGTCCTCCTGAAGGACAGTTTACGTGAGCGGTCTAGACGTATAGAACGTCTCGGTCTAATCAGCACCGCGCGCAGCACCGGCCTGTGATACCTCAGACGTGCACGTACAGCGCCTCACACACCACAGCCTGCCGCGCTCAGATCTCATTACACACTATAAGCTGCCCGCTCCTTGCGTCACGTTGTCAGTAAAAATGGATGCGTAGAGCAGTGCACAGAGCTGCTGGCAGCGACGTATTGCTCAGCACAATGCAGCGGAGTATCCGGCAGGCGCAGTGACTGGATGACTAGAGCGGCGGCGCCACAACACGCATCCTGTCAGTCCCTCAGTGTACCATGAGTGCAGCCGTCCGTATTGTCGCTGGCCCTCTCCAGCAATACCTGCGAGTCCTCCTCTGCTCTCTAGCTCTTTCTCATCAGTTGCACACACATCACGGCCATCCTCTGACATCACTTCCTGTATCTTCTGTAGAGTCGCACTTTTTTCTTTTCACCTAGCTTTATTGGTATAACAAGGTAGGATGCAATAACCTGCAGCCTGGAGATAGAATACAGGCAGCCAGTGCTGTGCGTGATATTGATAAGCCAGCAGTCTCCAGCAGTTTCCTACCTGTTACTGGCGGAGCAATCCTGTGCTGAAGACATCTCTACATTACAGTACATGACTGGCATATAAGAAGGGAGTGTCCTGACCTGGCAACCACTCTATAGAGCGGTGCATAATACAAGTCATGCACAGGCAGGCACACAATCCACTGTGTATACATTCTGTATTCTCTAGGAGCTGGCAGGAAGTTGCTTCTTTCCTCTCTCCATTACCACAGTGATCCAGGGTAGAAGGTCTCTCAGAACCCCAATTATTTATTTCTTTTTACAAGCAATTGGTGTATGACCACTGCTGCCCTACTAAACAGCATGATGGCTCTGATCGTAGCCAAGGTGCCAGGAAGTACCACACTACTGATCAGGACAGGGCATGGGAAAGGCTGGTACAAGTTTGTTCATTTAATGAGTCTTTAAGCAGTCTGCTCACCAACAAAATAAGACCAGGTTTACATTGTGCTTTTTCCGATAGAACTACTGTACAGTTTGTAATTGAGGCAATGAGCAGCCCATGTTACTATACCAGTCATCTCCTATTTGCTGAGGTCCATTAAATTGAAAAACCTCTGGTAGAAATGTGTTACTGCAGTGAAGTTCAGTAAGGGCTAAACCACAGGCGACTTCAGCTCGGACTCTAGGCACAAACCTTAGATCGCTGTGACACCCTGCAACTCCTACATAAATATAAGTAAATGGTCACATCACAACCCCGAGGAGTCAGTGACTTCTATTTGATAAAGAATCCAGCGGTGCTCAATCTTTTTAGATCAAAGTGGCAGTCATAGCACCCTCTATGTCACAGTGTGACATTCGCTCATGTTGGTGAAGGTGGTACAAGAGAAACATGGTATCACAACAAAACTGGTGTCGCAGCCAAAGTTAGTCTAACCTAAAAAAGTGCCATGTAAAACCAGCCAGACATATATCCTTTATTCACATTATTGGATAAGTGTCATCACTGGGGACCACCTGAAATCACGAGAACCAGGCCCTTGAGGTCGCCGTGTAAATAAAGCAGTGCTGCTCATGCACGTAAAATTTCAGGTAGATTTGTTTGCTTACCTTCTGTTAAATAATGCAAAACACCGTCAGACCTGCTATGACTGGGAAGATGACTGGGAAGATGACTGCCAAATCCTTCTATCATCATACAATGAAAAGTTGATCAATTTTCTAAGGCTTAGTTCACACGTAAATTAAGTGTGGCTTATTTTAGCACCGGAAAAAAACGCTTCCTAATTAGGAAGCTTTTTTTGGACCTTGCCGCACTTTTTTGTAGCTTTTTTTTTAAAAAAAAAAAAAAAAAAAAAACGCTTCAAAAAACGCCAGGCTGTTTTCCCCTTCCGTAAAATGAATGGGGCCGAAAAAAAAACGCCTCGCTTTTTTTTTTCCGAAAAAAAATGCGTGTTCTTAACCTCCCGTTCACTTCTATTGCTTTCTTCAGGCGGAAAACACGTGAAGAAAGCTAGCACTCTACATAGACCACTATTGTATTGTGAAGCGAAATCAGCTATCAGCCTCTTTGCCCCAGTGTGAACTGGCCCTAAGGCTATGGTCAAACTACATTGTGTGACTGTTCAGGGCTGCTCCCCGACCCCCCACCATCACCTCCTCCTATTCCGCTTATTGCAGAGTGAAAAGTGTCAAACAGTTATATCTTGAACTCTATAAAATGTACAAACTTGTACTGACTTGGTGTCATATGAAAGAGTAGACTCTCTTTCATATGACACCAAGGCTGCAGCTATCTAAATTATTTCCAGCGATATCACTAGTTGAAAACACAGTCGGGATTGGATTTCTTTTATATCAGATATATCATACAAATGCGTACAAAATATCCTAATCCTGACAGTTTTCAACCAGTGCAAATAATTTCTGCAAATAATTTAGATAGCTGCATCCTGAAGTGTCATATGAAAGAATGGAATCTCCTCCACATCAAAAGCAAGTTTTATACATTTTGTACATTTTATAATGTCTGAGATATAACTGTTTGAAGTGACCCTTACGCACATTTTCTCTACATATTACACAGCCCCATACTCTTGTATACCGTAACATTTAGTGAGAGGCAAAAACAGCTCTCAATACCAGGGGAAGGGTGAATAAAATGCAAGATTTTACAGAAAAGATCCAAAATTTGTTAATAAAGTATAATACAAAAATTATTTATGAAACAAATAGTGTAAAAAAAAATAAAAATAAATCAAAAGTTGTCTGAAAGTTAGTTATGCTTCAATTTCTCCTGGAGAAGTTTAGCACTTAGGCTGGGGTTCACTCGGGATTTTGTATAGGTTGCTGGAGTTTTTATAAAAAGTTGAAATATGTTCAGAGTCTTGGTGGGAAATCTGTTCTATGGCTGTATATGCCTTCATAGACGTTGTCCTAAAAGTTTTTATGCTGCGAATAGCCCCAATATGTGTATAGCCCATTTTGCATTTCTCTCAAAGGCAGAGGGCATGTCAAATCAAATCAAAAAAGCTTTATTGGCACGTCCGAATAGATATTTGGCATTGCCAAAGCCGGTAAAGTAGGGGGGGGGGGGGTTGGGGGTATAATAGTCCGTGGAGTCTCATCTTCCTCTTAGTTGGTGACCGCTATATGTGGGGGTCGGGGTGGGGTGGGGCGGGTGTATTGGGATAAATATAACAGTCTGAATGTATAACAAAGAGCATTCTTGCCTCCTTCCACTATTCAACTATACCAGTTGTAATTCTGCCAAGAGAGTAATTGTAAAATAACCAACAAAGAGCTGAAAAAAGCCTAAGCAAATAATTTAGGAAATCCAGAGACACTGGACTGCAAATGCAGTGCATGATGCAGCTAAAATGATCTATCACACAGAAAAACAGGTCTGAGCACAATAAGTAAAAGCTGATTCTTGTCTCACCTGGAATAACACAAGCAGACAGAAGTAGATACAAGTAGATCGTAGACTTCTTACATGCTGTGATAACTTACAGAATGCTATTAAAATAGCATATAGAGAAAGCTAACTCCAGATGTTTGGAGGGGGTGAAGAAAACCAACATCTTCCCCCTCTTTTCACTGTGTGGGGAACCAGTCACTCCTTCCGCCAAGCACTGTGAATTAGTCTTAGTTAGCAGGTAACCAAGTGCCGATATTTCCTAGTAACACGGACTGAAATTAGATAGAAGCGATATATTTAATGTTATGAAGAGAGGTTTTTCAGGAAGAAAACCATAAAAAAAAAAATGTAAATACAGTGCAATGCATTTTGGTCAGAAATTACATGTTCTAAACGTTAGTGACCAATTAACTGCTTCCAGACTGCCCATTAACTACATAACAGACAAGGCTGGGACAGTTTATAACCATCCCTGCCTTCCTAGCATACAATGAGCACTGTGTATAAAGATATGGAAGTTGCCATGATGCAGCTCCTTCAGGCCTGGTGGTCATGTGATCCACCGGTAAAGAACTATACAAGCTGCTCAGTCTAGTGCTACTGTGTTGCTGAGGAGACTGCATTCTTCCTTTAACTGAGGATAATGTATCTGCCCCAGTGACAGGAGTAATCTACTGTAAAAACCACCGTGCCCATATCACAGGTTATAGTCCCACGCTCAGAAACACAACATGTGTCACCTACATAAAAATGACAGTAATGGAGAAGGAAATCTATTTTAAAAAATAGTGCTATTTTCTGCTATTAAAAACTAAAAAAAAAAAAAAAAAAAGCGGCACATTTCCCTTTCTTTTGGGTTTATAACTTTCTCAGACATTAAAATTAAAAAAAAAAAAAAAAAAAAAAAAAAAAAAATGCAAAAATAAAGCTCTATGTATCAGTGTAAAAAAGCAGCAAAGATTAAATAACCTGGGGGAAAAAAAAAGTTATATAGACCTCAAAATAAAAAAAAAAAAAAAAAAAAAAAAAAGTGTCCTCTTATGAACCAGGGAAAATAGCTTAGTCCTCAAGCAGTGAATCAATAACTACAAGCTTTTCCAAGCGCAGTTACTAATTAGCACATTTTTAAAGAGAGAGTCTGTCACTAAGCATAAAGCAGCGTTGAGTACAGCAGTTTAGAGCAACGGAGCCGCCCTTGGTGCTCCACATTGCTCATTTGCATATTTTGAAATAAATGAATATTTTTGTAATGGAGGCACGCCTTTTCATAGGGTAAAAGGTGTGACATTCAGGTGAGCCTGACCCTAACAGTGTTGCTGGTTTAATATGCTTCACCCTAGTAATAGACTACTTTTAGTACACCGCTAACCCAAAGGTCTTCAACTTGATTGCCATTAGTTTATAGCTGAAATGTATATTAATATGTGCAATTTATATAAAATAAAAAAAAATTCCCAGTCTTAGGGTCAGTGCACAGAGTTTTTTGCCACTGATTTTGATGCTGAATCCGCCTCAAAACCAGTCTCCTAAGGGCCCCTTCACACGGCGTAAGCGCGCCGCTCATTTAGACACGCGGCGCTTCAAAACAGAGCCCATTGATTTCAATGGGAAACGCGCGTATATGCCGATATACGCGTGATTCCCAATTAAATCAATGGGCTCTGTTTTGAAGCGCCACGCACGGACACGTGTATACATGTCTAAATGAGCGGCACCCTTACACCGTGTGAAGGGGCCCTAAGGGTGAATTCACACAGAGTTTTGTGGCACTGATTTTGCCACAATAACTCGAGTAAAGAATCAGCGCTGAAAAGAGACTCCCATTGACTTCAACGTGCGTAAAATGGAACCCATTGAAGTCAATGGGATTCTTTTTTTCAGCGCTGATTCTTTGAGTTATTGTGGCAAAATCAGTGCCATTTTACTCTGTGTGAATGCACCCTAATACAGTTCTATTGGGAGGCTGATTTTGAGGCAGATTCAGCGTCAAAAATCTTTGTGTGCACTGACTCTTACTGGCAGATATCTTCAAAGATTGCAGCTGATACCTGAAGACTTTGTAAATTGTCCAAAAGAGAAAACCATCTTTATGGCTGCTATTTTCGTAATGTTCTGCTAGAGCAGGGGTCTCAAACTCAACTCAGCATGTGGGCTGCAGAGCAAGATCCCAGCCAGTCGGCGGGCCGCACCGCGGCAAATTTAGCTCCACCCACTTTTATGTTGACTCCGCCCATTCATTTTTCATGTTCCCCCACACTGTATAATCCTCCTACAGTCACCCGTAAACTATATGCCCCCCCTCCTCCTTTCCCCCAGTTACATACACTCACCGGCCACTTTATTAGGTACACCTGTTCAACTGCTCGTTAACACTTAATTTCTAATCAGCCAATCACATGGCGGCAACTCAGTGCATTTCGGCATGTAGACATGGTCAAGACAATCTCCTGCAGTTCAAACCGAGCATCAGTATGGGGAAGAAAGGTGATTTGAGTACGAGTACTGCGAGCAGAGGAAGGGGGCGTTCCTCCCGGCTCTCACAGCACAGCGCGATTGGCTGTGCTGTGAAGAAGGACGTCTCTGGCTAACTGTCAGAAACGCCCTTCTGACCATAGAAGAGCTACGGTACCGGGCTGTAAGCTCTTCACACTGGGCCCACATTGGGAAAGCCGACAGTGCGCTGAACTCAGCGCACTGTCAGCTTTCCGGCAGTATATAGAACTGCCTGTGGGCAAAATGGTGAAAGGTCCTCTTTAACACACAAAAAAAAACACTTACACTCACCATCCAACGCTCCCCCGCCGCGCTCTGCAGTTTCACTAATAGACCTGTAGGCGCGATGTGATGATGTGACGTCATCACATTGCGCCTATATGTCCACTAGCCAGAACGTAGCGGCTAGTCACGCTAGGGACGCCGGATCCGCGTTGAATACATTGCGAGATGATTATATCCACTAGTGGATGTAATCATCTCGCAATGTATTCAACGCGGATCCGGCGTCCCTAGGCTTGTGCGGGCCGCACAAAATTGTCCGGGGGGGGGCCGCATGCGGCCCGCGAGTTTGAGACCCCTGTGCTAGAGCATCACTAAACATTAGTTACACTAATAAGGCTGTCTATATCTCCCCTAGTATCTGAGGCCAAGTTCACACTTGCGCTGGGCTTTCCGTCACTCGGGTTCCCTTGGAGGACCCGATTGACCGAGACAGTCCACTAAAATAGCAGTTAACCGTGGGCCCCACAGACTATAACGGGGTATGCTTTTTGTGAGCCCCATATAGGGCCTACATTTTTTCACTGTCAATATGTCTTTTTGGAGTATGGGAGGAAATCCATGGAAACAAGGGGAGAACATACAAACTCCTTGCAGATGTTGTGTTTGGCAGGATTTGAACCCAGGACTCCAGCACTGCAAGACTGCAGTGCTAACCACTGAGCCACTGTGTAGCCCCGGGGTCTGTCATTTTTATACTGAAATCAGCAGAGAGAAATTTGATCATTTTCTGATTACACATTGGAGCTGCTGTGCCTAAAAAAACTGGAATACAAGTCATGAAAGTTTGAAAAAAAAAAAAATCTTTTTTTTAGGATTTGCACACCCACATGCCATCCCTCAAAGGAGATGTGATGGGGACAGATTTTCTCATTTACAATAGTTACTGTTTAGTTCTGACGTAAATGATGCCACCAGCGAGGAGAAATATTTTCACCAATAATGAAACAATATTTTATTATTCTCATTTATGAAAAGTGCATTTTAATATCTCTAGATTTCTATTTGTAGGTAACAAATGGTTAATGGTTTTTGCTTACACAAAATCATATTCTGCAACACACACAAAACAAAAAAACCCATCCAAATATGATCAAGATTTGAGATTGAACAGACATGTGATTCAAACCATCGTCACGGGTGGCATTTCCTCCTGCAGGCTCTAAAGCTCCTTATTATATCTGAGCTATTTCAATCCAGGTTACCATAGAAACAACAAGGCCGCAGCCTCAGTTCGCAGTGAAATTGTACGGGAACAGTAAAGCATTTACACCTTTATAGAACTAGAAATATTTGGGGGGAAAAAAATGAGGCACAAAAACCCACAGTCACATGCAATAATGAATAGCATCTCATTTCTTACGAGATACAATAAAATGACATTTCAAGCACAAAAGTAACAAAGATGTTTTACGGGTTTTTTTGTTTTGTTTTTTTGTGTTTAATGATAAAAAAAGCCCACCTTCTGATCATAAGAGGCTAAAACCTGCTCAAACTCATGTTAAGCTATATTCACACTTCAAGGAATAATATCAGTCTTATGTCTAATTTTATTAAAGGATGTCACACAGCAGCATTAAAAAAAGAGCTTATACTACCTCCAACAATTCTCAATCTTTCAACAGGCTTCACTACACTGATTCCAGCGCAATTAGAATTCTTCTCTAGCCCCCCCACCATTCCTGAGCAACAAGCACAGGTAATCTTGGTGCCTGATATGCTCTGTAATGGCAGAAGGGCAGTGTCGGGGAGGGGGGTGGACAGGATTCAGAGCTCCAATCAGTTGGCCTTTGTCAGAGCTCAGAATCACAACCCTTGCCTCCCACAGTACAGAGCCTAAATAGCATATCAGACACCTAAAGTAACACCGTTGATTGTTCATGAACAGAGGTGACTAGAGAAAAAAATCCCAATTGTGCCAGGATCAGTGGAGCAGCCTTCATTAACAGATGTAAAGAACTTGAATTGGTGGAACTGGTGAAAGGTCCTCTTTAAATTCCAGCTCTGCGAATGGGGTTTATACACATGATTGTTACTTTGTTCGTTCTAATAGACCACTAAAATATAGGTCATGTCCTGTTTTATGCCCGTTTTCACTGATCCCTTCTATACATTAAAACGTATGGGGAATCCGTGAAAATAGGTGCCTTTTGGCAGTTTTGCATCTCGGTCATGTCAATGTAGGCTTAGGTGGCAACAGCACAGGTTAGGGGGTATTATCACACCACTTGTGTTTCACCTACTGACAGGTTCTTTTTATAGAAGCATTTCAAGAAACTTTTCTTTGGGCATTTAGGCTAGGGCCACACAGTAATTTTAGTTGAAACTCATCACATGACCAAACATTACCAAATTACCTTGCAATTCTTCCACTAATGTTAGTGAATGGAGTCACATTGCGACTAGTAGTATGCCGCAATCATGACTTATAGTTGCAAAACAGCTGCTTAGGGGGCGTTCACACTACCATCGGTGTCCGACATGTAGTGTCCGCTCCTAGTGTCCGCTCAAAATCTGTCATGGACATTAGGAGCATGCAGCTCACAGCGCTCGTCCATAGACGAGCATTATCAGGAGAGGGAGGGGGCGTTCCTCCCCGCTCCACAGCACAGCGCGATTGGCGCCGCAAGGCAGAAGGACGTCTCTGGCTAATGGTCAGAAACGCCCTTCTGACCATAGAAGAGCTACAGTACCGGACCGTAAGCTCTTCACACCGGGCGCAGATCGGGAAAGCCGACAGTGTGCTGAACTCAGCGCACTGTCAGCTTTCCGGCAGTATATAACACTGCATGTGCCCAGATATGGTGAAAGGTCCTCTTTAAGTGATGTATCTGCTGCTCTCAGGGGGGAGGGAGGAGGGGCTAAGTGCAGGGAGCGAGCCTGTGTATCTAGCTATTCCTGTGTCTGCACCACGTGACCTACCTCCCTGCTCTCAGATAGGGGAGAGGAGCTGCTTTCATTTCTGAACTCATCTTTTGTTCTCCCAGTTATCAGGCTAGCTAATTCAATTGTGTTCATTATAGCAGAGACAGGCAGTCTCTGTATGTAACACAGAATGGAGT
This sequence comes from Leptodactylus fuscus, assembly GCF_031893055.1. Taxonomy (NCBI): domain Eukaryota; kingdom Metazoa; phylum Chordata; class Amphibia; order Anura; family Leptodactylidae; genus Leptodactylus; species Leptodactylus fuscus. The sequence continues at coordinate 46,203,534 of NC_134273.1, read as the reverse complement.
TGCTCCTGCCTGTACTTCATAGTCCAATATTGTGCATATAGTGTTGTTTAAGGACCTTTGATGACATCACATAGGATCACGCTATGTGGTGGGCGGAGTTACACACTAATTTGGGGCGGAGCTAAATGGCAGGTTGCGTGTGAAACCACACCCACCAAATGACACAAGAAACCAGGAAGATAGAAGATTTTACAGCAGTGAAGACTGCTGAGTATGCGACGTGGGAATACCCCTTTAAGATTAAGATTAGGAATGCATGCAGAGACTGATTTGAGGTACACACTGTAAGATTTTAGGAGGGCAAAGCACCTGAATAGAGTTGGTATGAGGACATTAGTAAAAAAAAAAATAAAATAAATAAATACCATATAGCAACATATTTAAAAGGGTTGTCCAGGATAAACCAAGAATTAACCCCTAAACTAAACCCACTCCCATCAAACTTCTAATTTACTTAAATTTAAAAAAAAATAAATAAATAATAATAATCTATAATTACCCATATCCCTGGAGTGGTCACGTGACTGCACCAGGGACACTTTCTGATAATCCAGTGATGTTCCGTTTCACTGCTTCCGAAACAGAACGTCACCATTACTCTTCCCCTTTCCCCATCAATACTTACCAAGCCTTCCTGTGTCCGGGAACAGCGCCTCCCCTTTTCCTCTCTGTTAGTGGTGGGCAGAATAGGTTAGGTAGGGAGACAAGAAGGGGGGCTAGTAATAGTTGGGATCACTAGGCTAGTGAGACAGGGGGAGGGGCTAGTAGTGGGCGGGATACTTTAGCTAGTGAGCCAGGGAGGGGGAGTGTTACAGAGTGAGAGAGCAGGGGGGCGGAGAGAAATCTACTGTAGAAGCTACACAGGAAGCTGCACAGAAGGAAGTTACACCATATAAACAAATACAGAAGATGCCAGCAGCAACCAGAGACACCCAGAAATCACTCCAAACACTGCTAAAGGTACATGGGTATGCTTATTAACCCATTATTACCCATTTAATGGATACCTGTTACCAATGGCCCGAATAAAATTTTTCTGAAGTGCTTCTTTAAAAGGAGATTTCCAGGATTAGAATACCGATTGACCTACCAAGCACAGTACCCTACACTGCATTGGGACTGTGCTTCATACTGCTTGAATGCAAATTAGGTACAGTGCAACCACTTGATTAATGAACAAGACATTACCAGCCTGTGACGTGGAAGTGGTATTAGACCCCCAAAGATATGATATTGATAACCTATCCCTACAATATGTTTTCAGTATTAACTCCCAAAAAAAACCTTGGTTGCCCAGTTCTTTGTCTGCTGATGACCTATCCTTCAGATCAGAGGGAACACCCAGGACCCTTGCTGATCAGCTGTTTGAAGGGGCCACATAATCTGGTTTTGAATAAACCATTATGGACCGGTGTGAGAAAAAAAAAGAAAAGAAAACTGGAAGAGACAACTCCATGCATTAATTTGGAGTCTGAAGTAAAAGATACAGAAGTCCTAACAATGCCTACTAGGATTCTGGTACATAAGAGCTAGGTGTTAAACCTTAGAATCTTTTCTTCCAAGTGATGTCAGGATCCCCACACAAGAAGCAGTAAATAGGATACGGATTCGTTTTTAAAGCTAGATGAAAAGTTTTACTTTCCAGTACAGAGTCTGTGTAAGGAAGAAATGGGACGAAAACTGCAAATGACATTAGGAAGAAAGAACACAGCCTGTTACTCTCAGCCGCTTATAATAATCCTAAGGGGTGCATGAACCAAAGTTACTTTATCTCCCTCATTATTAATTAAGATAAGATAATCCTTTAATAGTCCCACCATGGGTGAAATTCAGGGTGTTACAGCAGCACAAATAATACAGTAATATATTACAAGAAAAACGAACACATACAAGCTCAGAATAGCAGATAGAAAAAGATACTAGGTGTCATAGTAACTAAAAAGAAAAAGAAAGACTTCAGGATCATTTAGTACTCTGTGCGGGGTGATCTTCGCTTAGCCTGATGTTGATTATACAGCCTGACTGCGGTTGGGAGAGGACCTCCGATAGCGCTCTTTCCCACTCTTGGGGTGAAGCAGTAGGTCACTGACAGTACTGCCTAGTGCTGTCACAGTCTCATATATGGGATAGGAGTTATTCTCCAGTATGGAGCTCAGCACGGACATTAAGACTAAGGTCCGAAATCGTAGAAAAGCTGTTTTTTTGTTGCAGATTTTGCTTTTTTTTTTTTTGCTTTTTTTTTTCTTTTTTGCCAAACCCAGGAGAGGATTGAGCAGTAGGTAGACAAATAGTTTCCTTTGTATTTTGCATTCTTTTTGTAGCCAATCCTGGGTTTGGCTCAAAAAATTGCAGAAAAATCTGCTACAAAAACAAAACTGCTTTCCCGCAACCTGGGGTTTAAGTAGGGCTGCATAATTAATTGAAAAATAGCAGAAACCAGACCGCAACCTGGATAAGTGACATGATTTTACGCACGTCTGTTTTTGCAGTTATGTTATTACAATATTCTGGAAAATCTACCTGCAGTTTCATTTGGATCAAACACATCTGATCCAGAATCGTATTACTATACTCTGGGGTCTTAGGATTCTAATGAAAATCAGAATCATGGTTCTTTGAAATGGTGAATTAATATATGCAATTCATTGCCCTGCCCTATGCATAGGTGTTATGTATGAAGGTTGCCTATGATAGGAGGTGTTCATAACAAGCTCTGCTTCAGTTAAAGTGTACCTACAGTTTTTTATTTGTAAATGTCAATATATCAAACTTTATAATATATCTTATTAAAGAAAGAGGTTTTCTTCATAACTTTTCAGTTAACTTCTAATTTTATTAGTCTATGAAGGGGGAGGAAATAGAAAAAAAGACTCACATAACTAAGCGTATCACATTGAAAGCAATAGGTAAAAAAAAAAAAAAGCCTCCCATTGAGTTCAATGGGTAGCGCGCGTAAGGCGGCACCCATTGAAGTCAATGGGATCTGTTCTGAAGCGCCTCACTCTGACACGTGTTTACGTGTCAGAATGAGCGGCACGTTACTCCGTGGGAACAGAGCCTCACTTCATTAATCTGCAGATCCTATAGATTATAATGGGGTGCCCAGTCCTGTTTGCAGGACTCTTCTCCGTATATTTTAAGAATTATGGAGGATGGAGTCCCAGCTGCTAGCGTGAACCTTGCATTACTCACTAGACTCAAGTCTATGAGTGAGCCTATGTTCACACAGACAAATCGAGTGTATCTGAGCGTGTTAAAACACAGTCAAATATAACCGATATTTGTCCAGAAGTCATTTTGGGATCTATATCAAAAATCGTCTATGGTGTCAACTGCCCTCCATCAGTCCAGTACGTACAGCACTGGAATAGATGAAGGTAGCCAAAACACAAGCCAGATGGCCCATAAATAACTCAGCTATGCCTTTCATGGTCAGAACATGCTTATATGGTTCTAGTGCCAGTCTGGACAATCAGGACACAAACAGGTCCTGCACCGGTCCCACATTCCTAATGCTGGGTCAGATTTTCAATAGCATTGCAGTTTTCTTTATAGGATTAACACTGTTAGAACATGCTAGAAAGGTAAGAATGTGAAAGGGAAATCTGTAGAGGAATGATCGCTTCTGCTGAATTATTCTTTATTAACCCACTGCTTGAGAACTGACATACAAAGAATGTAGTGTTGATTTTTTTTTTTTTATCATCATAGCAATTACTCTTCCCCCCCAAAGATGAAGCCCTACAAAAGGCAGCTTGTGTAAACTGTGGGCTCTTTAGCAATCCTCTCTCCATGGCAACAAGGAGGCAGTATTAGAGGAGAGCAGCCATACATGCTAAAAGCAGGTGCTTAGCCGCGCTAATTACAGCCTCTTTATACTGCAGCACACGCAGGGCTGGTCCTTGCGTCACAGCACAGGGCCTGGATCTCACAGCACAACCTCAACCATTACAATAGGTTTTCAAGAGAAAAATTCACATTTTCACAGCTTTGAGTGCCCAGACAGATTGTAGTTATGCAGCCCCTTATGAAGAATTTACTGCATTATCATATATTAGTAACAACTGTACGACGCTCCATCGCTTACACAAGGTTCACACCAGCGTTCGGGTCTCCGTTATCAGGTTTCCGTCTTCTGCAGGCAGAAGACGGAAACCTGTTATGCCAAGTCTGGCCGCGAGCGCTGGTGAGCGTTTTATGCTCTCCGTGGCAAAACAGTTTTTTGTTTTTGTTTTTTTTTTTTAAAAAAAAACGGACATAAGAGTACTGCATGTCCGACTGTGTCCGGTTAACAAAAAAAAAACAAAAACAGTTTCGCCGTGGGGAGCATAAAACGCTCGCAGCCGGACACTTTTCAAACCCATTCGAATGAATGGGTTTGAAAGATGCCTGCAGGTTTCCGTCTCCTGCCCTGTTTTGTGCAGGAAACGGAACCTGCAGAACGGAGTCCCAGGCGCAGTTGTGAACGAGCCCTTAGAGAGACCCCGTCATCTTTTCTTAATCTTCATTACCAACAGTGACCTAATATTCTGTCTCTTTCACAATGTCCTCCTGGAAAGTGGTGGAGGAAAGTCATGCACGGAGAACTTCTAAATCTGCTGGTTTCAGTTTTAAAATTACAGACCTCATTATAGTCTATGGGGTCCGTTGGCCTCTGTGTGTTGTCGCTATTTTAGCGGTCCGCCTATTCATTGTTGTGGTCCTACAGAACAACAGAGAGACGATACTAGTGTAAACCGAGCGTTAAATGAAAGAACGTCCACAGCACTCCATACATACAAAGGCGGCATCACATTAACGCTGGTCACTTTACCTGCCAAGATTGTCCCCTAGTAAACGTCTAGTCAGCATAGGCTTAAAATAAAATCTCAGGCTTTTAAATATTTAGGATAGGGAGAAGATAGAGTTTGGTCATGAAAAACTAAACATTCAATGACAAAAGAAAAATAAAATTAAATAGAGCACCCAGATAGAAATGTCGGATTGCTGCAAAACTAAATATGATTATGGCACAGGAAGATATGTAAAGGATTATAACTGTGGTCTGATGAGACACGGAGTCTTGCCACAAGACGTAGTAAAGATGTTTCTCCTGCTCTCAGAGGATACTTTAGGGTTGGGTACCACCTGGTGAGAGATCCTTGACTTAGAGAGATTTTGTCCAGTTGACAGACTTTGAAAGGGTGCCGTACAGTGAGAGAAGGAGGATGGACATTTAGACACTGTCTGCCATCTTGGCAGTTCTGATCTAGCTGTTAAGTATTGGGAGCAAAGGTTGTGTGAGGACACGCAGCAAACAGGCTTTGGCCAGTCCAACAGACCACCGGTAGAAAGGATTGTTTGATCCAGTAATAGACTTGAGCAGCTCTCACAGTTTGGTGGCACCTTTGTCACACTCCCTTGTCTCTGCCCAGACCAGACCGCCACAGCCACTGTCATTTGTGGTAAGGGTGTGAATGAGAAACCTGGAATGCTACAGACTGGAAACATATCATTTAGTAACAAATCCAGGTTCTGTCTGGGTTCAGGCAGTAAGGTCTAAGTATGGAGACTTTGTGGTAAGTGCTTTAATACAGACTTTGCTGTGAAGGAACATACTGCCCCAACTGTTAGTGTGATGATCTGAGGAGCCATTACATACAGCAACTTGTCACCCCTAGCTGTGATACAACGGACACCAACAAAAAAAATCAGAAGCAATATCCGCCGAAAATTGGCGGAGAGAAAAGTCCTGCATGGAGGAGTTTTCTTTCTGTCAGTTTTAGCGTAAAAACAGTAGAAACCCGATGGACCCCATAGACTGAATGAATTCAGCGCACTGTCAGCTTTCCAGCAGTATATAAAACTGCATGGGCCAGATTTGATGAAAGGACCTCTTTAAGATGGAAAATCCCTTAGGCTGAGTGCACATGGGGTATTTTAGTCAGAATTTTGAGGCCGTATTCGCCTCAAAATCCTGACTAAAAGGCGGCTCCCATTGATCAGGTCAGGTCTTTTTTCCAGGGGCTGTTTGTTCCAGCTCCCAGAAATAATAATGGACATGCTCATTCATCAGGCCAATTCGCATGGTGAATCCACCTGAAGACACACCCTCCTCCCGACTAGGCCCATTCATTGGGCCTAATCCGGAGCGGAGTGCGCGACTGGATGCCGCTGCACTTCATCGGCATCCAGTCGTGGCTACCCGTTTTTTGGTCCAAAAACTGAGGCAGCCAAGTGTAGAAATTAAAAAAATAAATAAATAAAAATCTAGTCTTAAAATAAAACTGGAATTCAATATATCAATATTATTATGTCATTGCTGCAAAGAATAGAATACAAGATATATGCTAAATTGATGCACCATTTTTTTTAAGCAACATATCCCAGCATAATATGCCCATGAGATGGCAGCTGAAGGGGTAACTAAGGCCTTATTCATGTGTCTGTTTCAGTTTTGGAGCAATTTCTGCCATTTTTCAGTCTCAAAAATGGTTTATTTGGCAACACTATTGATACAATGTCTTAGAAAACCATTAAGCCATGGCCAACTGGTGGCAGATTAACATTGAATGGGGTTTAAAAAAAAAAAAAAAAAAAAAAAAAAAACATTCACATGTAAAAATATCCACCTGAATTTTAGGGGACTCTGAATACCTGAAACGTCATATTTATATTATGCTCATAGTGAAATATGTGGCAACGGGCTAGTGAAATTTGAATGTAACACTGTAGCAGATATATACCAAATGTATCAGTGTGACTGCCGGAGGACAGATTTATGCTACTAGATGTACAAATAAGTCTATATTTCACCCTGGGAAAGCAATGAGGAAGAGACAAGTCTCTGGAAGGTTTCATTGTATTTGCAGACAAGTGGGTTGTTAATTAGGTTAATTAGCAGCCAGGTAAGATGTACAACCTTTCCACCATGCTCCCTGTCTGGGGAAGACAGACTGGGCCAGGGCCTGTAGGAGCCAGAACCACATGAGTATACACTGTTACGTTTGTGGAGATACTAGGGAGTAGGCCCAGGGTCTCATAGTGGAGGGGCACTGAATGTGTTAGTAGCCAGACAGCTGATGGTTCATTTTGTACAGTGATGTATATGCTGTTTAACTGAAGAATAAAGCTGGCTCAGGTCAGTTTTGAACCAAATCCACTGTGCTGGAGTGTGAAGTTACTGGAAATTGCTGATGTGCCAACCATCTTTATGAAGATGTGGCAATCCTGGGAGCTAAAATAATCCTAGAGTTGTCATAAAACAAAAACATATAGTGAAAAAGGTTTAGAAAGCAGAACAAAATTTGTATTGATAAGGCGACAGTCACACCTGCATTCGGTGACCATTCAGGGATTCCATCCGTCATTCTGCTTGAAAAAAATCAGAGCGAAAAGACCTGAAAACAGGCCTTTTCACTCTTCGTTTTTCGGGCGGGCAGACACTTGGATGGACCCCCTTAGAGTCTATGGGGTCCCTGAGCAACCTCTACTTTTTAAGCTGATTGGATTTCCATTTTTCAGTTTCTGAAGAAGACCCAGAGAATGGAAACACCAAAGCAGTAGTGAACCAAGTGTAAGTGAAAGAAAAAAAAATTATTTCTGTACACACTGGCCAGGGGGAGACAGAATCACAATAATTTATGGCAAACTTCAATTCTAGTTTGTAGTGGGTTCTTGTCATCTCCTAGCTGGTATAGCTTCATTTTCTGCAGCATGGCTGTCCTAATCATGCACCTCATAACATATTTGCCACATCTAACTTCAACAGTCTTCGGTTCCGTTCACACGATGTAACGCGCCGTTGATTCTGACATGTAAACTCGTGTTAGTGCTGCAAAACAGAATCCCACTGACTTCACTTGGTTCCGATTAGCGCGCGTAACGCATTGAAATCAATGGGAGGCTTTTTAACCCATTGATTTCAATGTGTTACGCGCGCTAATCGGAACCCATTGAAGTCAATGGGATTCTGTTTTGCAGCACTAACACGAGTTTACGTGTCAGAATCAACGCCGCGTTACATCGTGTGAACAGACTCTCAGAACAGAGTGTCCATTGAGGTCAGTCTTAGTAACCCACTGAAGTCAATGGGAGGCTTTTTTTTCCACATGGATTCTGACGTGGATTCAGCGTCAAAAAACGCAGTGTGAATGTACCTTAAGGGTGCATTCACACTAAGTATACGCTCAGCTCATTCTGAGCATTAAACATGTTCAGAATGAGCGCGTACAAAGCAGATCCCATTAATTTCTATGAGAGCTGGCATATGTGCGCTCACCAATGAAATGAATGGGCTGCTTTTTTCCCTATTCCTTTCAATGTGATACGCGCGTATCACATTGAAAGCAATAGGGAAAAAAGCAGCCCATTCATTTCAATGGGCTGCGCACGTATGCCGGCTCCCATAGAAATGAATGGGGATCTGCTTTGTACGCGCTCATTCTGAACGTGTTTTATGCTCAGAATGAGCTGAGCGTATACTTAGTATGAATGCACCCTTAGGGTCCATTCACACTGCGTTTTTTGGCGAGGATTTTGGCGCTGAATCCATGTCAAAATCCACGTGGAAAAAAAAACGCCTCCCGTAGAGTTCTATGGGTTCTGCTAGTGGAAAAAAACAAAAACAAAAAAGCTTCCTTCAGGGTTCATTCACATGGAGTTTTTTGGCGACGATAAACTATGCTTCAGGAATTAGGAAATGTTTTTTTCCTCCAGCACAGTGTATGGACCTTGAAAAAAACCACTAGCCGTTTTTCCACACGGTTTTTGCCAATTCTACGTGGATTTTCCTCCTCCCATTGAATGCGTTTTTGCAAGCAGAATCCGCCTGATGGAAGCTTTTTTTCCGCTAGTGGAACCCATAGAACAGTATGGGGAGGCCTTTTTTCAACGTGGATTCTGATTCAGCGCCAAAATCCTCATACAAAAAAACTGTGTGAATGGACCCTCAGGATACCGCTTGCAAAAACCAACGCAGTCAATGGGAGGCGGAAAATCCACATGGAATTGGCAAAAACTGGTAGCGGTTTTTTTCAAGGTCCATACACTGTGCTGGAGGAGAAAAAAACACATTTCCTAATTCCTGAAGCCGATTTTTTTCCTCGCCAAAAAAACTCTGTGTGAATGAACCCTTAGGTTCTTTCTGCTTTATAAGAATATCGTCAGTTTGACAAGCTGAAGTCAATTTACTTAGGCAAGGATTGTTACTGTAGCTGTAAAAGACTCCACAATACATACCCAGGGTATATACAAGAGGTACTGCAGAGGATATCATCTTCATTAAAGGGGTTGTCCCATAGCAAGGCTCCTATCTATACTGCTAGTTTATATGGATTTAAGACTTTTTCTAAATACATTGCTTTATCAAAACTGCTTTGTTTGGCCGCTATCTTAATTTATTCACTTCATTGTTTACATGCATTTCTATGACCACGGGCTTATCTGCTCAGTCCCTCAGTGAGGTAGCTGCCTGCTCTCAGGAGGGGAGGGAGGGGCTGAGTGCTCGGCAGCAGCTCTGAGCTGTGTATGTCTGACAAGTAACTGGAGCTCTTCAGATAGGGGAGGGGGAGGCGAAAGCTCGGGCATTTCTAAACTCTTTATCTTCAGCTGTTCCACTTATCAGCCAGTTTAATTGAATTTGGCTGATAAGGGCTGAGATAGGGAGTCCGGTACCTCTGTATGTATTACAAACTGGCTCAAATCCAGCTCTGCTACATCAGCTTCATACTGTGGCAATGCATTTACAACCAATCCCTCATTATTGACTGCAAACATAGCAGACCAAGTGAAACCCCGCCCACCAATGTGCCGAGAAAACCAGGAAGTGAAGAGAGCACGCAGCCTGCAGGTTGGTGAACAAGCGTGATGGGAATACCCCTTTAAATGAAGACACATTAAAGGTAGTCTGTCAGCAGTGAATTACTAAGAATCAGAACCTAAAAGCAATTCTCTAGTTTCTAAATTATACCTCTGTTATTCAGCTTTGGTTCCATTTTCATGTAAAGCACTATTTTATTACTAATAAAGGAGATGAAGAGTGTTTGGGGGCATGCTTTTACTTGCCAGGGTTTTGATCTCCGCTCAGGCAAAGCACTTTTTGCCCTCACTAGTATATGAGGAAAAAAGCAACTTACATGAAAACAGGGCTTCAAAGCTAAATAACAGGGGTATATCTAAAACTGTAGAATCACCTATACAAGTAATGAATTTACTGCTGACAGGCTCTCTAACAGAAGATTGGGTAGAGACTTGGTGTAGTGATGATTATAAAGGAGTGAACACTTTGGATCTGGAGACGTAACCAGGATACTTAAATAGATGCTTAGAGGAGTCCACAATGCACCATCTTTCTGGTCCTTTGCTCTCATTCATCACAGGTATGATTTTTCTTCCATTCCAAAAAAATAAAACATGACAGAAGAAAACTAGTCATGTTTTTGTACATTAAGGTAGTGGGTTCTGTCTGCTTCAGTCATTCTATCACCACTTAAGTCCATTACTCTCTTCCTACGACAGGTGAGGATAACTGTAGTGTGAAAATAACCTTACACTACAAGAGTAGATAATGGAGTTCAACCACACCATAGTTTTTGGGATGTTTTTTTTTTAATCCTATTCTTGTTGTTCTTCTTATCTGACTGTCAGGCCATATTCAGATATGCTGGGTAATTTTTATTTCAGATTTATCATGGATTCTACCCTTTCAATTCTGCAGCAGAAAAGTATTGTGTATCTGATAAGCTACAAGATGTCAATTTCTGTATGAAATTTTGAGGCAATTTGGATGGAGTTTTACTTCTGGATGTGACCTGAAGAAGTGCTAATAAATGGATCCACAGCCTACGGATTACTACATGACCACAATGTGGTGAAGACTGTATAGAGTGGTAGCCGAGCCCCTTATGGTATATATGTACCTATGATTGGTATTCACCGAAGAGGCCACAGCCCTCACCCAAACATTGCAGCTTCTTCAAGCTGTTTTGTGCATACCCCGGGTGTCGGAACCCAACAAATAACTTATCATAAGGATAGGTCTGCAATATATTAGCCCCTGAGCTTATTAAACATTAGTTTCCAGAGGAATTTAGAAATGGTAGCCATATAAATATGGTCCAAGATCCCTATATCAAACTGATCTAAATGGACAGTTTTGTTTTCTGAGCCTGCTCTCCAAGTCTTTGTAAAGACTTTGTCAAGGAGCCACTAAGGGGGCCACTGTGGAGTTCAGCAATTGGGTGATTGGTGCAACTATTAGCCCAGGTTCAGGGTTTTTTGGTCTGGAACCTGAGGCAGAGGCTGCCTCAGGTTCGAACCAAAAAACAGGTAGCCGCAACTGAATGCCAGTTCACTGCACTGGCATCCAGTCACGCACTCCGCTCCGGATTAGGACAAAATGAATGGGCCTAGTCGGGAGGGAGTGTCTTCAGGCGGATATCGCGAGGCGAATCCACCTCAAAGAATGAGCATCTCGCTTCTTTTTCCATGAGCCGGAACAAACAGCTCCCGGAAAAAAGAACTGACCGGTTCCCATTGATTTCAATGGGAGCAGTCTTTTTGGTCAGGATTTTGAGGCAGATACGGCCTCAAAATCCTGACCAAAAAAATCTGTATGAACTCAGGAGACAGGCTATCAGAAATAAGCATTTGTTTCTGATAATTGCCTGTAAAAATCGCTATTAGTGCATGGGATGGTGAATTTACTGTGTTTGTAAAAGATGACTTTTGCTAAGTGTTGGGTTGGCATAGTTGGCACTGGATGGTGTAGCTTTGAGGGCACCTTCATACAGTGATGTTTTGAGGCAGTTTATTGGCTTTCTAACTTTGCTGATCCAGTGACACTGCGACTAATCTGTGGGTGTACAACCCCTTCAATCCATTAATGATGACCTATCCTAAGGATAAGCCAGCAACATCTAGTCTTGGATAACCCCATTAAAAGAGAATTTTCAATCCTTAAAGGAATCATCTAGTTTTTCACATGTATATTTAACATACTCCTATCACTAACACATCTAGCTTGCTAATATGGTTTATGTCAAGAAGATCCTCCATTTTGGCTCTCTAATCAGGTCATGTGATCACATACCCTGTTTATCCCCAGAATTGATTTTATATTCTAGTCATATGACACTTGTCCTGTGTTTCCTTGATATGTCATTACACGTGACTTTTTATGCTCAGGACAAGTCCCATAAACAAAATGTCACAATTATGCTGAAGGAAACATCACAAGGCCTTGTAATGCTTGTGGGCAGTCAACTGCACCTAAAGAAAACTAATAGATACGATAGATAGATAGATAGATAGATAGATAGATAGATAGATAGATAGATAGATCTGTGAAAAAGTTTCAGGCAGGTGTGGAAAACAATACAGTAAGCGAGAATGCTTTTTAACCTTGTTGTTTTTTTGTTTTTTTTTTTGGGGGGAGGGGGGTTGCCAATTAATACAATTAACAAAAAGAAGTCCTGGCCCTCACAGAACCCTGATCAACATCACTGTCTGTCAGAGATTACAGGAAGGTTCCCCAAGATGTTTGGAACAACCTCCGTGCTGAGATTCTGTGTGCGAGTGTACCTAGAAGATATGATTCTGCTTTGATATCAAAAGGCGTGGTTATACCGAATACTGATGCAAGGGTTTGATTCTGAGCTCTGAATCACATGCCTCTGCCTGACACTGACATTCCAGAGCATATATAGCACATCGGGTGCCAAAACTAGTTGGACTTATTGCTGAGAAATGGTGGAGGGTAGAGAAAACCTTCCAACTGCTTTGGAATCAGTGGAGCAACACCCATTAACAGATGCTGAGATGCTTTCTGAATTAGACACGATGGAGATCAGATCAGTCAGATACATTCATAAATCTGCAATGGTGCTTTAAACGGGTTATCCGGTTTCTAACATTGATGGATAGGCCATCACTGTTAGATCTGCAGGGAGTACAGTTTGTACAGCAAGAGAGCAGCGCGGCTCGTCGTATGTAAACAATACTGCAAACCGCAGAGCCTCGGTACTGGTGACCTACTGATAGGCCATCAATGTTAGAAACTGGGTAATGTTTACGGGCGCAAAATAACGCGGCGTATACGATCCTAACTCCTATTGAAATCAATGGGAGCATTTATGGCGCGCAAAGTCTCACACGCCGTATACGTGCCACATCATGCTGCACGTTACATCGTGTGAACTCCCCCTAAGGCTAAGGACCCATGTAGCAGGCTGCAAAAAAAAAAAAAAAAAAAAAAGCTGCGGGGAAAAAAAAAAACACAGCAGCGCATCATAGTTTTCACAAAAAATCTGCAGACATTTCCAATGTGGACTTTCAGCTTTCACTATACCTATAGGGAAACACCCGGCATTTCCGTAGGTATAATTGACCATGCTGTGATTTCCAAACTACATTTTTGAAAACTGCACTGCGTCTATTTTTCCACAATGTGTCAATGGGATTCGCAAGGTACATTATAACACTCCAGAAAAACAATTATTAGGCCCCATGTTGCGGAAAAAAGCTTTTTTTGCTGCAGGGTTTTGAATCAAAGCCAAGAGTGGTTAGAAAAGGGTTGGGAAATATATATAGGAAGTACTTCTATTTCTACCTTCTGCTCAATTCACTCCTGGCTTTGGCTCAAAAAAAAAAAAAAAAAAAAAAAAAAAGCAACAAAATCTGCAAAAAAAAAAAAAGCTACGTTTCCACAACATGGGGCCTCAGCCTTAGGGTGCATGCACACTACGTAACGCCGGGCATGTATGAGAGCCATACACGCCGGCATTACGGCAGACTGCCGAACACTTCCCATTCACTTCAATGGGAGCGCTCGTAAACGCCGCTGTTACGAGCGCTCCCATTGAAGTGAATGGGAAGTGTTCGGCAGTCTGCCGTAATGCCGGCGTGTACGGCTCTCATACACGCCCGGCGTTACGTAGTGTGCATGCACCCTTATTCTGGAAAAGTCTTTCTTGATCTATCAGTACAGGATCTGAAGCTGTTCTGGTGAGCTTTAAGGCCGAGGCCTCACATTGCAGAAACGCAACTTTTTTGTTGCAGATTTTTCTGCCACTTTGAGCCCCAGCCAAGAACGGCTATAAAAAGAATGTGAAATATATAGGAAGTTCTTATACTTCTATCTTCTGCTTAATCCACTTCAGGGTTTAGCTTTATATAAAAAAAAAAAAAAAAAAAAAAAAGCTGCTTTTCCTATACGTGGGGCCGCAGTCTTAAAGCTCACCACACAAGGAACAGTTTCAGATCCTATACTGGGAGATCAAGAAAAGCTTTTCCAAAATAATAATTAGTCTTCTGGAATGGTATAGTGTACCTAAACTTTTGGAGGACTTGTGAAGTACAATTTCTGATCATTCTATAACTTGACTTCTGCAATTTTAGCAGTTTTCCAATATACTTTGTGTATCAATTCCTCGTGGTTTTCTAGATCTCTGCTTGCTGTCAATTTATTCTGCTTAAATCTAGTGGATAGAAATCATTCCATGGTCATGTGATAGACACAGGTGCACAGTAATTAGACATCTGCCTGGTAACGAGCTGTGCGCCCGTCTCTCCATCACATGACCATGGAATGATTTTTATCCACTAGAGGTAAGCAGAATAAATTGACAGCAAGCAGAGATATAGAACACCAAGAGGAACTGATACAGAAAGTATACTGGAAAATTGTGGAACATCTCATATTACCAATAACATTTGTCTATCAATTCTTTGAAACTGGAAAAGGAAAATGAAGAGGAATTCAGGACGGGGCATCAGTATTCCATCCTGGCTATCTGCGGCTGATGAATGGGCCTAGTCAGCAGAGAGTCTCAAGCTGCAGAATCCGCAGTAAGTTCCTCCATGTGAACGTACCCTTACTGCTTCTGACTGACTGTCAGACATTTATGACGGAATTGGAGCAGCTGTAGATAGGAGTCTGTGGTGATCATAAATTGTCCAGATCACATTGTATATATTAATATTCTTATAAAAGCTATCCATGTCTTAGATGATATAATTCACTCCATGCAGCGCTGCTAGAAGTGTTTGTCTCTGTTTGTAGACAGTCTATTCCCATAGATGGCCTGTCTGACACCAATCGCCCCTCTGCTGTCATGGTACTGTACAAATCACATCGTAGAGCACATGACCCTTCCACCCATTACTGATAAGCTATCATGAAACACTCCAGAAGAAAATCGGCAATGGTTAGTGTGCAGGGGCCTTGTAATCACTGTTATCGAGTCATCCTGCCAACACACATTTAACCATGCAAGAATTTAAATCAATAAATGCATATTATATAATGAACTAAAGAGGATCTATAGGACTAATACATATATGTAGTCTTTCGAGCACAACATACATAAGATCAACTGCATAAAACCAAGAGGCAATATATGTCACTTGTCCCACTCCATTATTTATTATCCCTATAGCTAGTTATAGAAGACAGTAATTACGGGGGACCTTGGTGACCACATCAAAGAATTCAATGGGAGCCCCTTCCCCCCCCCCCCCCCCCACACACACACACCTTTAGGCCCCGTTCACACGGAGTAACGCGCCGCTCATTTAGACATGTAAACACGTGTCAGAGCGAGGCGCTTCAAAACAGATCCCATTGACTTCAATGGGTGCCGGCTTACGCGCGTACCAATTGAAATCAATGTGTTATAAAGCCTCCCATTGATTTCAATGTGCAGCGCGCATAAGCCGGCACCCATTGAAGTCAATGGGATCTGTTTTGAAGTGCCTCGCTCTGACACGTGTTTACGTGTCTAAATGAGCGGCGTGTTACTCCTTGGGAACGGGGCATTAAGAAGCAGATTGACAGAATGGGGGGTACTATCATATGCCAGATGGGTGCTCTATGAACAACCATCAAAGTAAGGAAAAGACATTAAGACCCATGCCATCTGTACTGTATCATATTGTCAACCATGGCACCTAATGTGCCGTTTTAGGTCTGGTGAACTGCTGGCAAAGTTTCCTGACTTATATGTGGTAACATCTGTTTAGTGCCCTCTATATTACTTAAATGTACATCCCATTAGGTGTACAATAGCACTCAGATTTTCCATGCAAATAATTTTACATATGGAACACCACCTGGTGGTTACCCCATAACAACCAAATACCTCTGGTAGCTTTTCTAGTTTTAAATCAACCACATTTCTGTGTTGATAGTAGATCCATTTCTACTGAGGGTGCTTCCCTTTACTACTTTGTATTCATATGATAAAAACATATATACGTAATCATTAACATGCAAACATTGCTCTAAACCATATAGGCTAGGGGTCAATGCGGACAGCAGTCTGTATCCTATTATCATATAGTGATGCCATCTAATACACTACTGAAAAACATGACCGTGAACAGCATGCAACAATGTATCCAATTCCAGATTCTGGTTTCTTTATGCCCCAAACATTGATCATGTTCCCCTCATCACAGTACTGGGCCATGATCAATGACACTATAGGGTCATTCCGTGTCAAGTGAACCAATGATTTTTCCCTCTATATTTTTAATTCTTTTGAGATTTTGTTATTTGGTAATAGTGTGTCAGAGAATGCAAAATGTGAAGAAAAAAAAATTCTAGAAATTGTTTTGGATTTTTAATTGATTTTCAAAGTTCAGAAAAAGTGCGAATTTCTGTTTCCTGCCTTTACATTTCTCCTCATAACTTAGGCTAGAAAAAAGATAGAGAAACAAAATAAACGCCATTCTACTCAGAACTATATAGGCTTTCACCAAATATGTCACAAGAGTATCTTTGTTAATATTTTACCCATGTGAACGCAAACGCAAAATTTTAAAACGCATTTCCGAAAAAAAAGTTTCATTTAAAAATTTAAAAAAAATGCACATGGGCCTGCTATGCTCCGAGCCACATCTGTACCAAAATTCAAGTTGGGATCACGATGGGATAATATTTTAAAATATAACTATTACAGTGTCATTCTGAAAATCTTGAATTCAGATCTGTTCAGCCTGTGGTCTAAAAGTGTGGGGTCTATATGTGAGATATGTACAGAGAATGATCCACCTCACAAAATGTTAATGTTAACTAGTGTCAGACTAGCAGTAGACAGGTCCTGTAATATGACACTAGAGTGGGACCAGCTCTCTCAGAGGTGTGTTTCTGGTAGGACACTTATTGTAGTTCACCTCAGATAACCACAAGAAGGGAGGTCCTAATCTTCATGTTTGATGCATGTCCCTTATTATTAAAGGTAGAGTAGAGTAATTAATACAGAAGTCATGTTGTTATATTCTCATATTGCATTGCTCAGTATATGTTGATGCAGTCACTGATGTAAGGAATGACTGAGGACTTGATGCTAATGTACAATTACTAGGTAGTATGGAAGGACACTTATTGTAGTGCACCTCAGATAACAAGGAGAAGGGAGGTCCTAATCTCCATGTTTGATGCATGTCCCTTATTATTACAGATGAATGTTAATAAAGAATATAACCCCACCACCACACCAGTGTCAACTCATTAGGTGTGCAACATATAATTACCAAATAATCCATGATTTTTAGATATCACTGTATTATATTATTATGTTGATGATAAAAGGCCAGTAGTTTAAAAATGTCCTATTAATTGTTTGATTAGTTCATATTTTATAGAATGAGGATTTACAGTCCTATGAAAAAGTTTGGGCACCCCTATTAATCTTAATCATTTTTAGTTCTAAATATTTTGGTGTTTGCAGCAGCCATTTCAGTTTGATATATCTAATAACTGATGGACACAGTAATATTTCAGGATTGAAATGAGGTTTATTGTACTAACAGAAAATGTGCAATATGCATTAAACCAAAATTTGACCGATGCAAAAGTATGGGCACCTCAACAGAAAAGTGACATTAATATTTAGTACATCCTCCTTTTGCAAAGATAACAGCCTCTAGTCGCTTCCTGTAGCTTTTAATCAGTTCCTGGATAAAGGTATTTTGGACAAACAATTCAAGTTCAGTTAAGTTAGATGGTCGCCGAGCATGGACAGCCCGCTTCAAATCATCCCACAGATGTTCAATGATATTCAGGTCTGGGGACTGGGATGGTCATTCCAGAACATTGTACTTGTTCCTCTGCATGAATGCCTGAGTTGATTTGGAGCAGTGTTTTGGATCATTGTCTTGCTGAAATATCCATCCCCGGCGTAACTTCAATTTCGTCACTGATTCTTGAACATTATTCTCAAGAATCAGCTGATACTGAGTGGAATCCATGTGACCCTCAACTTTAACAAGATTCCTGGTGCCGGCATTGGCCACACAGCCCCAAAGCATGATGGAACCTCCACCAAATTTTACAGTGGGTAGCAAGTGTTTTTCTTGGAATGCTGTTTCTTTTTGGACGCCATGCATAACGCCTTTTTTTTATAACCAAACAACTCAATCTTTGTTTCCAAAATGAAGCTGGCTTGTCCAAATGTGCTTTTGCATACCTCAGGCAACTCTATTTGTGGCGTGCTTGCAGAAACGGCTTCTTTCTCATCACTCTCCCATACAGCTTCTCCTTGTGCAAAGTGCGCTGTATTGCTGACTGATGCACAGTGACAACATCTGCAGCAAGATGATGCTGCAGCTCTTTGGAGGTGGTCTGTGGATTGCCCTTGACTGTTCTCACCATTCTTCTTCTCTGCCTTTCTGATATTTTTCTTGGCTTGCCACTTCTGGGCTTAACAAGAACTGTCCCTGTGGTCTTCCATTTCCTTACTATGTTCCTTACAGTGGAAACTGACAGGTTAAATCTCTGAGACAACGTTTTGTATCCTTCCCCTGAACAACTATGTTGAACAATCTTTGTTTTCAGATCATTTGAGAGCGGGCTGTCCATGTTCGGCGACCATCAAACTTAACTGAACTTGAATTGTTTTGTAGAAAGAAATGGTCCAAAATACCTTCATCCAGGAACTGATTAAAAGCTATAGGAAGCGACTAGAGGCTGTTATCTTTGCAAAAGGAGGATCTACTAAATATTAATGTCACTTTTCTGTTGAGGTGCCCATACTTTTGCACCGGTCAAATTTTGGTTTAATGCATATTGCGCATTTTCTGTTAGTACAATAAACCTCATTTCAATCCTGAAATATTACTGTGTCCATCAGTAATTAGATAGATCAAACTGAAATGGCTGTTGCAAACACCAAAATATTATGAACTAAAAATGATTAAGATTAATAGGGGTGCCCAAACTTTTTCATAGGACTGTATCTACTGGACTATTTTTCTTAATAAATTACATGTTTAGTGATATAATAAAAACAATTGTTACATGTAGAAATAGGTGTTATAAATATTGGTTCTTGTACTCTTGTTAACATATAATTAAGATGAGACTATTTAGAAAATCGCACTTGAGGATATGAGCAACTTTTTTCTTTCGGTTTGTTCAATGCATTCAGGTTGAAAATGCTGGACAAGTTGTGTTCTGATGATAAGATGTATTTGTTCTGGCACTTACAGTATTTGTTTTTTATGATTTTTTATTGTTGCATATAAATGTTGAATTCAGCAAGTTGTAATTTGAAAAGAAAAAAGGAAGAAGCTCACAAAAACATAAAATCAGATGATTCAAGGCTTAAAAAAAAAAAATTGATCCCAATTTGGTCCCAAGTTGAAAACCTGTACAAATATAACCAAGAACACAAGTAACACAAATACATTTTTTCACAATTTTAGAACATACGTTTTTTTCACAATTGCGCATCAAAATTTTGAATTTGATTTCTCCAAAACAAAATATAAAGAAACATCATCTTGTGACATATCAAATGAAAGCCTGTATCGCTCTGAGAAAAATGATGCCACTTCCACCTATTTATCTTAATTCTAGCCCAAGATATGTTAAAAAATGTAAAGCCATACCAGACCAAAATTCACACTTTCAAAACTTTAGAAGTCTATAAAAAAATTAACTGATAAAGAAAAAAATTCGAAACTTATTATTTGTAATTAACTTAAGTTGTACTTCATAAAAAATAAAAATAATCCAAAGACGTCAGGTAAAAAAAATATTCCTATTTGGATCACTTGATATGGAATGACCCTATATTAATTTAGAAATCTATGTATATAACAGTCACAAGCACATGCCCAAGTAGAAAGTGAAACTAGAGATGGTTAAAGACAAAGATTTTAATTTTTAGTCCCTCCCCCTCCCCACGCCACAAGCCCCATTCCGTGCCTTACTCGCCACATTGTAAATGTGAGCGGAGCAGGAAGGGAACACATTGGCCCAACATAATCATGATAACTAGCGCCAGTTTTCTGTCCCAAGTTATAATGCAAATCTAAGCCAGTTCCTAACTTGCGTAGATTTCCATTCTGGCACAGCTTATTTGTAAATCTAGTTCCCCCCACCAAAAGGGGTCTTTATTAAAATTGGTGCATGATACACAGTTTTAAATAAATTTGCCGCGTTTTTTCCATGGTATAGAGTTTTGTGTTTTTTCAATTGTGTACTGATGGTTTCACTATAGGATATTAGGAGGCAGATTGTTGACTGTACTGACCCCTAGACTATATGGTTCTTAGCAAATGTTGCATTATTTTCAAGGCTACTTTGCTCTACTTTTATCACACAGAAATAGTAAATGTTAAGTGCAGCATTCTTATTAGAAGTGGAGCACTGGATCTGCAGACGTGTGGTGTATTTGGTTGATATGCGGTGACCACCAGTGTATTATTTGCCAAATAAAATTGGTATATATAATGAATATATTACCTCCAGATACCATAAATCTCTCATACTGTTGAATGCAATCACCCAGATCCCCTGTAATACCCATCACCTATAAGTAAAGAGACGCACAGAAATGAAATAGGACAAATGACATATTGCACCTTGTTTATCTACATCATTACTATAGATGCAGCTCCAGTCCCATATAGGATATACGCTTGTTGTTTTATATTATGCCATAGTTTAACAGAGATTCAAGGGGAAAAACTTTTCAGTAACCATCACTGTGGAAAACAGACAAAAAAAAAAAAAAGTGATACTTAGCCTCACTGGTCTCCACCTTTCAATTCTGTCCCAGCACTGCCCAGGTCCTCACTGCTCTCTGCTTCCTGGTGACATCTACACACATAGTAAATCCATGCTTAACCACAAGTGACCTGCATCAGCCAACAAAAGACTGAGCAGAGGTTAACCAGGCCGCACCAGAAAGGAGCCCGCAGAGATTAACATGAAGGGGGTAGAATACCTCTGTAATACACAAGGCCTTTATATGGGCATCATATTACTGATAACCCTTTGTTAGGTATAACTTAGGATCAAGAGATCATGCATATGCACAGACATGTAGTAATTTACATGTGCTGCGGTTTTATGTCGTCAGGTGTTCATGGAGAAGCAAATATATTTCTGTATACAGCATATGTTGGAGTGTTAGGGCACATGCACACAATGTAAGACAGCACTGATTCTTGCACGATAACTTGTGTAAGGCTCAGCGCTGCAAAACAGAATCCCATTGACTTCACTGGGTTCCGTTTAGCGCGCGTAACACATTGAAATCAATGGGAGGCTTTTTAACCCATTGATTTCAATGTGTTATGCACGCTAAACGGAATCCCATTGAAGTCAATGGAATTCTGTTTTGCAGCGCTGATTCTGACATGAGTTTATGTGGAATCTGTCAGAACTGCCTATCAAATAACAGGCATACAAATGTATAGTACTAGCAGAAAGCAAGCTACAGGAAGTGTATCATGGATCTACGAAACCCAGATTAGTAAAGCCACATTTATACGCAGATCTGTTACAGAAATTTCTGTGACCGCCCAATTAAATTGAACAGAGACTGCAGAAATCCACGCACTTCCTGCCACGACAACCCCATTGGGTAAAGAGAAGTCATCTTCAAGTTACAGAAAGTTCCACAACAAATGTGCCTGAAGTGAATTCAGGTTCACACTTTTTCAAAAAAACACGAGAAAAAACAAAAAACAAAAACATGCATTTGAAGCTGAACCCATGGCTGAAATCCATGGCATAGTTTTCACAGCGGCAAACCTTACAGTGGGTATAGTTCCATTCACAAAGGTCAATTGCATGTGACCACCCATTGCAATATCACCTGAAATTGTGGCTGTGTGCCGCTTTTTTCATGGGAATATCCATGCCCCATGAACTATGGCACAGTTTTTAATGATCCGAAACAGGAAAATTCTATTCAGTAAAAATGCCAAATAAGGCATTTATTTATGCCATGGGACATGAACGACAAAGAGCCAGATCACTAAAACAGTGGTTACCTGCGAACCCTATAGACTATACTGGAGTCCGCAGTTTTTATACTTAAACCAATAGAGAGGAGAGATCTAAGTGAAGGACTTTTCTCTCCAATTTTCAGCGGCTTCTGCTGCAGTCTTTAGCAGAAACTCTACGGCCAATGTGAACCTAGATGCACAAGAAAAAACACAGTCCACAGCTCACCATAAATCTTAAAGAGAATCAGCTAGACCAAGAGTGCACGAAAAAATACACCCCCGGCTGGGGTGGAACAATGCAAGAACCCAGTAGAAAAATATTCCTTCAGCACAAGAGGTCTATAGTAAAACTTGACTTTTATTGGAAAAATATAAAAAATAGGTACCAGACATAGGAAAAAAAAATGTAGAAAAACTTACATGGTCAATTCCAAGTATGCATGTATGGTTGAAGACAGACAAGCCTACGCGTTTCGGGACATCCGTCCCTTACTCATGGCAATACCATTGCCATGAGTAAGGGATGGATGTCCCGAAACGCGTAGGCTTGTCTGTCTTCAACCATACATGCATACTTGGAATTGACCATGTAAGTTTTTCTACATCTTTTTTTCCTATGTCTGGTACCTATTTTTTATATTTTTCCAATAAAAGTCAAGTTTTACTATAGACCTCTTGTGCTGAAGGAATATTTTTCTACTGGGTTCTTGCAATGTGAACCTAGCCCAAATGTGAAAGAAATGGTTTGTGAACAGGAATTTTTCTTTTTTGTAGATTGTGAGCCCCACATAGAGCTCACAATGTACATTTTGTCCGTATCAGTATGTCTTTTTGGAATATGGGATGGAAATCCATGCAAACACGGGGAGAACATACAAACTCCTTGCAGATGTTTTTTTTGCCCTTGGCGGGATTTGAACACCAGGACTCCAGCACTGCAAGGCTGCAATGCTAACCACTGAGCCACCGTGTGGCCCCTTTTGTGAACAGGAATTAAAGCAAAGATTCTTTAGATATATGTTCAGATTATGTTCTGTAATCTAACCAAACATATAGGAGATAAGTTTGATGGATCCCCAAAAACCGGATCAATTTGGTGTTTTTCTTTTTAAAATCCACCCATCCCTTTAAAAGCGATGGCCCCTGGAAGTCTATATGTAAACTAGCTCTGATTCTCCAAGTGGGTGGGAATCTCTCCCGTTCGGCCACAGGAAAACGGCTGACAGACATGTGCAGTCGGCACTTTTGGACTAAGAAGAGGAGAGGAGGAGGCGGGGAAAAAAAAAAAAAAAAAAGACAGAACCTTCACTACTATAAGGTTATATTCACACAGTGCTAACTCATGATTTATATTGCTGTGATTAGTGCAAGACTGCAGAAAAATCCCAGCATTTCCCTACAGTTTGACAGTAGTCACTTCAATAATAAGCTAACCGACTGGACCATGTTAAAGGTGGGTGTCCTACACTAGATAATGTTGACCTATTCTAAAAAGAGGCCACCACTATTAGGTTAGCTGGATTTGGACTCCCGGGACCCCCCTCCAATAGCTGCTGGATCTACAGTGTTCACAGCCAGAAGCAGACAGGTTTGTACATGGCAGCAGCTGATAGGTGGAGGTCTTGTGTCTCACTAATATCATATTGATGTTCCTAGAGATAGGCCATGAAGCTCTAGTGTAGGATAACCCCTAACATACATTTATAGTAACATTCCACCTACCACATCTTTACTGGATCCGAAACAGGTAAAAATGGACAAGTTACAGAAAAAAGTTTAGAAACCCATAAGACACACACAAGCCATACGATAGTCAAAGAAATGCAACCTATGTGCAAGACGCTTACAGTGGGCAACTGTAGGATCTGGGACATGTCTTCTGATCATAACAGATCCCTGATCCTTACAAAGTGGTCGTATCATGTAGCCGCAGAACGAGACAACCTCCTATTCTTCTGAATTATAATCATGCCCTCCCCAATTCCAAGAGAGAACAGGCTCGGGCTACACAGTGATTTTGGCCACAACTCCTGCTGCAAAGCCAAAGATCGCCAGCTCACCCTCCGATTCTTACAGTCTAGTTACTGAATGGAGTCACAGCGAGACCCTGAGAGCGCTCTGACCACAACTCCAAGTCACGGCTGCAGCACCTTGGGGGTCATAACGCAACGCCATTCACTAACATGACCAAAGGAATCGGAAGGCGACTTGGTAATCTGCGCAATGGGAGTCATGGTCACAATGTAACCTTATTTTACCTAGTGGAGCAGTTGCCCATAGCAAACACATTGCACTGCTCATTCTCCTGTGCTTATGCAGTATTCCTGATGTAAAGCTCATACAATGGATTTGACTGAAGGTAAACACAATGGAAAGCGAAGGCCATGAAGGCACCGCCATAGCTGCAGCACAGGCCTGCCATGTGTAACCAGCAGCGGCACTACTGGTACCAGCAGGATGGCTGTGGTCACATGACACGGCGACTTCCCCCCATGCCCGGACACTCGGCTCCATCTCTATTTCTTGATGCGTAGTCACCGAGGATCACCATTCGTGGCCGCATCTCTGCCTCACTGTGATGGGAATGAATGGTAAGGCTCCCTCCCCAGGGGAATGAATGGGCCTCCATGTTTACCCCGGCCTCCTGAACTTTGTACACACGCACAGGGTAAGCCAGCGCCAGCAGCCTCCTCCATACATAGAAAGCCATTGCTATGTCAGTGTCTTGTCACAGCTTCCATCTTCACCCGGGGCATTGTTCCAGCAGCGGGCTGAGGCCACACACCGAGGAGGAGGCGGCTGCTGCTGCTGCTATGAATAGACATGAATGGCCTCCCCGGCTCTTACCTTGCGCAGGTCACTTCCCCATGCCGCTCATGACAGGGTTACTCCAGCTTGGTAAACACAAGGTGAGGGGTGGGCGCTGATGTGTGCAGTCCTTGCTCCGGACCCCCGTCCTCCCCCCGATTTTCTTGTCTCGCTGCTTTCTTGAACAATCAGAGGTAAGATCAGGCTGTGTAGATGCTCCGGGAGGCTGGGGGTGTCTGGGAGGAGAGACTGGGAGGGGGTGGGGGTGCGCAATCTGGGATCAGACACTCAGGTCTGTCGGGAGGGAAGGGGGTGGTGGCGGCTGCTGGTAATTTCCTCCTACTTTTTCTTTCCTCTTCCTCTCTCCCCTCCTTCTTCCTATTTTCCTCCTCCTTTTCCTCCTCCTTTTCCTTTCATTGCGCGCCCTCCCTTTCATACACAGGCTTAACCGGGTCCATCTTGACTGTGGTTCTGTCCTCTCACACAGGAGTGAAAGCCACAACAGCAGCCCTTGTGTCTGCCGGCACGTCAGCGCGCCCTCTACTGGCAGCCGAGACTATGACAGCGGAGAGGATGCGATGTATCAGTACAATGGCGAAGGATTTCATGTCCGAAACTGGAACTAAAATACGGATGGAATTAACTCCTTATCGACCTTCATGGCCAGCTTTTGTGTTTGTTCTGGGAACCATAACTTTTTTTCGATAACTTTGAATGAACCTTGTTTTATATATTTTTTTAGGTTTTTTTTTTTTTGGCACAGTCTGGGGGTACAAATAAACTTTAGTATTTGCTGAGGCATGAAACATGCTGAGAGAAAAGTACCGCCGACTCCCCAAATGGAATACCGAGCGCAGATGTAACCCGGGCCTAAGTTAGCCGGTATTTAGTGTCTCATATGGTGGGAATAGTATCAATAACATGCTGAAAATCACTTTCAGGCTGAGGCCCCACCTTGTGGAAACGCTGATTCTTTTGTTGCAGATTTTGCTGCAGTTTTTTGAGCCAAAGCGAAGAATGACTACATGGAGAATATATAGGAAGTTCTTATACTTCTGCTCAATCCACTCCTGGCTTTGGCTCAAAAAACCGCAACAAAATCTGCAACAAAAAAGCTGTTTCCCCGATGTGGGGCTTCAGCCTGAAAGTGATTTTCAGCATCTTTATGATACTATTCCCACCATATGACACACTAAATAACCAGCTAACTTAGGCCCGGGTTACATCTGCGTTCGGTATTCTGTTCGGGGAGTCGGCAGTACTTTTCTCTCAGCATGTTTCATGCAGAAATCACACTGACCCATAGACTATAATGTGGTCTCTTAGCTAACTGCTTTTTAATGCACATAGGTTTCTGTTCGGGGGGGGGGGTCCCCGAACAGAATACCGAACGCACATGTGAACCGGGCCTCAAAGGGGTTGTCCGGGATAACTTGAAATCCCTACACTAATCTAAACACCTTCCCCCTCTTACTTTCTAAATAACATCAATTATCAAAAATGAATAAGGGGATACTGTCACTCCTTAGGGAGAGACCACCATATCGGTGTGTGGAGACTTATCAAGCCATTTGCCCTCCACTGTGAGGGATCATGGGAAGAATAACATCATATTAACATCATGGGAGACAGATTTGCATATTCTTCCCAAAAATGAATAGTTATCCATATCCCTGGGCCCCCAGGGACATTTAATGATTACTGTATATACTCGAGTATAAGCCGACCCCCCCCCCCCCTTAATTTTACCACAAAAAAACTAGGAAAACTTATTGACTTGAGTATAAGCCTAGGGGGGAAATGCAGCAGCTACTGGAAAATTTCAAAAATTAAAATGGTTTTTGGGTACAGTAATTGCTGGGTAAGGGGAGGGGGTGTTTTGGTTGTCTGTCTGCCCTTTCCCCAAGCTTGAGGACTGGGTTTTTTCCCCCCCACTTGGAATTCAGCTTGGCTGAATATAGGGTATCTGCTGTGCTCCTATTAACCCCTTCCTGACTGTAGAGGAGCACTGCAGATCCCCTATATTCAGTAGACCGGACACTTTCAGACACAGGATACCTAATGTGTATGTGTTTCACAGTAATTTTCTACTTTTATATGTATTCTAGGGAAAAGAAGAATTTAGAACTTTTATTTATTTTATTATTATATTTTTTAAAGCTTTTTTTTTTTTTTTTTACTATTTTATGGGAGATTCTATACATTACTATTATAAAAAAAATTTTTTTGCTTGACTCAAGTATATGCCGAGGGGTTTTTTTTCAGCACAAAAGCTGTGCTTAAAAATTCGGCTTATACTCAAGTATATACAGTATCCTGTGACGATCCGTTTCCCCATTTCCATCACTATTACTCCTCCCCCCCTAAACACTACATTATACTTACCATTCAGGCTTCTTACAATGAGACAGCTCCTCCTCCTGTAATGATGCTGTCTGTACACGCTCTTCTCCACTGTGCGTACAGCCAATAAGTCACCTCTACTGCGCATCCAAGTATGCACAGTAGGGGTGGATCATCGCTGCTGAGAAGGTAGGAGTATGAGAGGAGCTCACTCTCTGGAAGAAGCGTGAAGGGGTGAGTATATAATATGGGTTGGGGGTTGAGCTGAGTAGGTAGGGAAGGGAGGGATAGTTAGAAAGACAGGGAAGGGGTTATGGGGGAGAGGGAGGAGTAAGGTGACGGGGTTAGTAAGAAAGTTAGATAGGTAGCAGAAGCATGTAATCAAAAGCAGAGACACCCAGAAATCACTCACAGGCATTTTTTTTAAACTTTTTTTTGCCTTGAAAACCCCTTTAATTCAATAGGTTATTACAGTTGTATATATTCCTAATGTTTTTAGGTTTTGTGCGTACGGGTTACAGTATATTTACAATGAAATGTGTTGTATACTAAATTTAGTTTAGTGGAGTTTATTATCACCTTTTTATCCCCGCTCACACAGCACGATAGGCGCTGCTGTGAAGAAGGATGTAATTGACTGACTGTCAGGAACGCCCTTCTGACTGTAAAGAGCTATGGTACCGGGACTGATAGCTCTTTACCCGGGGCACAGATCGGGAAAGCCGACAGTGCGCTGAATTCAGCACACTGTCAGCTTTCCAACAGTATATAGAACTGCCTTTGCCCAAATCGGTGAAAGGTCCTTGGAGGTGGGGGCCATGGACATTTGCCCTTCCCTAACGCCGGCCCTGCTGGGAGGACACCAGGGATAGATGAGTATGTGCTGGGTGTTTTGGGGATTTTTTTCACCGCCCGCAGGCCTATTTAAAAATATTTTTTTTTTGCCTGGACAACCTCTTTAAAACCAAGGACACACTGAATACTTGCCTCAGGTCACAGCGGTATTTTACCGTCAATACAAAATGGCTAGCTCATTGTGAAATACAGTAACAGTATAGAGAGTCTAAGCAAATCCCATCCACACACAGCAGAAAGAAACCCATGTCTCGGAGTGCTGAACATGCAGCATGTCACTTATTGCTGTAGATATCCATCTTTAAAATGCAAATGAAAGCTGGGGCACTCGTGTGAAAAATGCATCGGAAAAAACATCTATATTTAATGGTTTTTACCACAGACAATCTGCAGGGCACAGCCCACAGTGGACCCATCATCTAATATTGATGGCCTATCTTAAGGATAGACTATCAGATTTTAAACTGAAGCGTACCTGTTGTTCCATTTGATTTTTTAGAAATGCTCTTATATGTGTATGTGTGTATTTGGAGATGAATATAATAGTGAAGCAAGAAAGCATCAACACCCTGTTTCAGCATTTAGCCTATGTTTTCCTAGTTGGCAGATTGGAAACTGGCAGAGGCGAAGTAGTGACATCACTACATTGCAATGGCTGCTCCACCACTGCCTTCAGCAGAGGAAGGAAGGGAATGGGGCAAGTATTATTTATTTTATTTCTGCATTTTTCTGTGGGGGCCACAAGGAGGGGGATGTTATACTATGGGGGAACACTATACTGTAGGGGCTACAGAGGGGCACTAAAAGGGCATTATGCTATGTAAGAGCGTAAAGGAATATCGTTAGGAATAGGTGGGGCCAAAGGAGGCATGGTCATTGGAGACATAGCTTATGATAATGACATTCGCTGCGACATGTGCTTCACAGATTTTGTCCCACTTTCAGTCTTTTAACCTCTTCCTGTTGATCAAATTTTTTGATTTTCGTTTTTGACTCTCCTTCCTTCCAAACGCCATACTTTTTTATTTTTCTGCTCTTAGAGCCATATGAGGTCTTAATGTTTGTAGGACAAATTTTTCCACAATTTTTTTCTTTTTTCTGAACAATATACCGTATTTTTCGGATTATAAGACGCACTGGACTATAAGACGCACCCAGGTTTTAGAGGAGAAAAATAGGGAAAAAAAATTTTCAGGCAAAAAATGGTAAAATATTTAATATATGGGAGTTGTAGTTTTGGAACAGCTGCAAGGCCACATTGACAGGTGACCCTGCAGCTGTACGGGGATGTAAAGGGCGTTTTTTTTGTGGGGCCAGGTGTAGACCGGGCATTTTCAGACACAGGGATACCTAATGTATATGTTTCACAGTAATGTTATACTTTTATATGTATTCTAGGGAAAGGAGGTGAACTTTTATTTATTTTATTTTTTATTATATTTTTTTTAAGTGTTTTTTTTTTTTTTTTTTTTTTTACTATTTTAATATCCCCCGCCTAGGGGGCTTGAACCTGCAATCATTTGATTGCAAGTCCCATAGACAGCAATACAAGTGTTTTGCCGTCTATGGGAGATTCTATACATTACTATCGCGGAGGGTCATAGACCAGCCGCGATAGTAATGTATATCTATGACAGGCCTGGGAGCCTTCATTAGGCTCCCGGCTGTCATCGGAACAGGCCGGCTCCTGCGGCCTCGCCGTGCAGGAGCCGGCCTGCATCACTAAAGGTATGAGGCCGGGGGGGGGGGGGGGGGGTAACTAACTGTCGGGACCTGCGGAGGAGCAGTGGGTTTGCAGCATGGCCGTGCTACTGCCACCGCTGGGTTTTTTTTCAGCGGCAGGAGTGTGACAATACTGCAGGCCCCGGCAGCTAAGACAGTCCCCGGCATCTGCTGTAATAGACCGGCGGATGCCGGGGAGTGTCTTAGCTGCCGGGGCCTGCAGTATTGTCACACTCCTGCCGCTGAAGAAAACCAGCGGTGGCAGTAGCGCGGCAATCTGCAGGCCCCGGCAGCTAAGACACTCCCCGGCATCCGCCGGTCTATTACAGCAGATACCGGGGACTGTCTTAGCTGCCGGGGCCTGCAGATTGCCGCGCTACTGCCACCGCTGGTTTTCTTCAGCGGCAGGAGTGTGACAATACTGCAGGTCCCGGCAGCTAAGACAGTCCCCGGCATCTGCTGTAATAGACCGGCGGATGCCGGGGAGTGTCTTAGCTGCCGGGGCCTGCAGTATTGTCACACTCCTGCCGCTGAAGAAAACCAGCGGTGGCAGTAGCGCGGCAATCTGCAGGCCCCGGCAGCTAAGACACTCCCCGGCATCCGCCGGTCTATTACAGCAGCTGCCGGGGCCTGCAGATTGCCGCGCTACTGCCACCGCTGGTTTTCTTCAGCGGCAGGAGTGTGACAATACTGCAGGCCCCGGCAGCTAAGACACTCCCCGGCATCCGCCGGTCTATTACAGCAGATGCCGGGGACTGTCTTAGCTGCCGGGGCCTGCGGATTGCCGCGCTACTGCCGCTGAAGAAAACCAGCGGTGGCAGTAGCGCGGCCATGCTGCAAACCCACATTCAGACTATAAGACGCACCCTCATTTTCCTCCGAAATTTGGGGGGAAAAAAGTGCGTCTTATAGTCCGAAAAATACGGTACTTGGAGACTGGAAAAAAATCTGAATGGGGTGGATTTGAATAAAAAGTGCATTTGTGCGACTTTCTTACATTATTCTTGTTTTGTTTTTACGGCATTCACTGTGCAGCCAAAATGACATGTCACCTGTATTCTATGTTTTGGTACAATTCCGCGGATATCAAATTTACAGTCCTATGAAAAAGTTTGGGCACCCCTATTAATCTTAATCATTTTTAGTTCTAAATATTTTGGTGTTTGCAACAGCCATTTCAGTTTGATATATCTAATAACTGATGGACACAGTAATATTTCAAGATTGAAATGAGGTTTATTGTACTAACAGAAAATGTGCAATATGCATTAAACCAAAATTTGACCGGTGCAAAAGTATGGGCACCTCAACAGAAAAGTGACATTAATATTTAGTAGATCCTCAAGCTGCCTTGTCCAAATGTGCTTTTTCATACCTCAGGCAACTCTATTTGTGGCGTACGTGCAGAAACGGCTTCTTTCTCATCACTCTCCCATACAGCTTCTATTTGTGCAAAGTGCGCTGTATAGTTGACCGATGCACAGTGACACCATCTGCAGCAAGATGATGCTGCAGCTCTTTGGAGGTGGTCTGTGGATTGTCCTTGACTGTTCTCACTATTCTTCTTCTCTGTCTT
Source organism: Leptodactylus fuscus (assembly GCF_031893055.1). Lineage (NCBI taxonomy): Eukaryota > Metazoa > Chordata > Amphibia > Anura > Leptodactylidae > Leptodactylus > Leptodactylus fuscus. The sequence continues at coordinate 46,172,006 of NC_134273.1, read as the reverse complement.
TCTGATATTTTTCTTGGCCTGCCACTTCTGGGCTTAACAAGAACTGTCCCTGTGGTCTTCCATTTCCTTACTATGTTCCTCACAGTGGAAACTGACAGGTTAAATCTCTGAGACAACTTTTTGTATCCTTCCCCTGAACAACTATGTTGAACAATCTTTGTTTTCAGATCATTTGAGAGTTGTTTTGAGTAGCCCATGATGCCACTCTTCAGAGGAGATTCAAATAGGAGATCAACTTGCAATTGGCCACCTTAAATACCTTTTCTTATGATTGGATACATCTGGCTATGAAGTTCAAAGCTTACTGAGGTTACAAAACCAATTTTGTGCTTCAGTAAGTCAGTAAAAAGTAGTTAGGGGAATTCAAATCAATAAAATGATAAGGGTGCCCATACTTTTGCACCGGTCAAATTTTGGTTTAATGCATATTGCACATTTTCTGTTAGTACAATAAACCTCATTTCAATCCTGAAATATTACTGTGTCCATCAGTTATTAGATATATCAAACTGAAATGGCTGTTGCAAACACCAAAATATTTAGAACAAAAAATGATTAACATTAATAGGGGTGCCCAAACTTTTTCATACTACTGTATATGGTTTTATTTACATTTTAGCCCCTTAACAAAAATCCAAAACTGTGCAAAAAAAAATTATTTCTAAAAGTTGCTGTATTTTGAGACCCGTACCTTTTTTATAATTCTGTGCACAAGGATGTATAGGGCGTCATTTTTTGCGGGACAAGATTTACTTTTTAGTTATAACATTTTGGAGAATTGCTATTGCTTTGATCACTTTTTATTCAAGTTTTTATGACAGACAAAACAGTTTTTTTCCCACTACACCGTTCACCGTACGAGAAAAATATTTCTGTAGATTTGCAGACCGGGCATTTTCGGACACAGGGATACCTAATGTATAAGTGTTTCACTGTATTTATTTAAGTACTTTTATATGTGTTCTAGGGAAAGGGGGGTGATTTTAATTTTTTATATATTTTTTTGCATTTATTAGACTCCCTAGGGCAGGCATGTCAAACATGCGGCCCACGGGCCACATGCGGCCCTTTACAGGCATATCTGCGGCCCGCACAAAAGTCTCAAACTTTGTCTCTAAACTTTAGAGACAAAGTTTGAGACTTTTGTGCGGGCCGCAGATGTACAAGGAAAGTGAGCGGTAGATTGGGGCGGCCCTGCTGGACGCAGCGCTACTCCAGCGGCCGCCCCTCACCCTTCGCAGAGAGCAGGTCTCCCTGCCTGCTCTCTGCCTGCTCTGCTCCGCCCCCTCCTCCCTCTGCTCCACCCCCTCCTCCCTCCACTCCGCTCCCTCCTCCCCACATGCCGGGTGACGTGGCCACGTAATCAGGCCCGCACCCGACGTGTGCCTGCGTCCTACGCGGTCTCACAAGACCACTGTGCAGGCTGAAGAGCAGAAGCAGGTAAGCTCCTGCAGAAGAAATTGTGATTTTTCAAGTATTTAACCCCTATTCTAGCCAGTATTATTTCTCTAGGAAATATTTGTTTCAGAAGGTTGATGACAATGACCACGCTAGCCACAACCAACCATGGCAGGCGCAAAAGTCCATGCATACACTTACAAGCATGGCAGTGGCAAGCATATTGTTACCACGAAGGAAGAGATGAGTACCTGAAAATTGGTGTATTATCAGTATAAGCGGTTTACCCAGCTTACTGCAAGTTTTAGTATTGTTGAGGATTCTCCCTCAACAGTATTTAGTATTATTATTTAGTGTAATTGCCAGCTGAATGTCTGCCCAGGAGATCAAAGCCCCCTCCCAGTCATCCTCCTCACTTAGTCAGCACTCCACTGCATCTGCCAGCACCATGTCTACAAGTAACAGGAAGAGAATCATCCCAACCACCAGCCAATATCTGTAATATGACAAACTAGAATTTTTTTTACTTTTGCAATGCCCACTGGAAACCCTCAGATAACTGACACTTACTGGCTGCTCAACCAAGTACAATCGTACCTAGAATGTTCCTATACTCCTGCAGATAACCTTGACCCCATGGAATTTTGAGCCATAAAATTGAACGGGCAGGAGTAGGGTCAATTTGTCATGGGTATTTTTTCTTGTCCAGCTACAAGTCTAATGGCTGAGTGCACGTTCAGTGCCACCAAAAGTGACCCTAGGTGGGCCTAACTTATCTCCACAGGATTGTAAAAAATTATTTTTGTTAAAATTAATTAGGCAAGGATCCTTGAGAATTTTCACGAACCTCTGTTCCAGCCGGCTGACTCAGCCAAACCTGCACTTGAGAAAGGACCCGTGGTGGTCCGAAACGCGTCATGCTCTTTATTGTCTTTTCAATAAACAAAACCTACTCTCTACCACTACACCTATTTTTTCGTCTGTTATTCAAGACCTATCAGTGAGCGCAGACCCCTGCCTTCCAGTATTCCATATACAGTGTGGGGAAGGTAGCTCAGTAGGAGCAGTGGTGCGGATTCAACCAGTCAGAGACAGGGACAAAAATCTTGCTGCAAAAAACAGTTTATTTAAAAAAAAAATAAAAAATCCTTTACATCAGGCACAGGATAATTGGTACCACAGAGTTGGCACAATAACAAAAAATATATTTGACCCTCCCACCCACAGACACACACATAATTCTTTTCATACCAATGCCATATTATTTCCACATCTGCTCCCATAAAGGTATAATTTAGCCAGTTCTTCCCTTTTCAACTGACAGACACTCTAAGGCTGCCTTCACACGGAGTAACGCTGGCTGCCATTCACAGCCGTACACGCGAGCGCTGCGGAAGGCTCCCGAACACTTCCCATTCACTTCAATGGGAGCGCTTGTAACGCCAGCTTTATGAGCGCTCCCATTGAATGGGAAATCTAAAGGAAGTTCTTATACTTCTCCCTTCTGCTCAATCCACTCCTGGCTTTGGCTCAAAAAACTGCAACAAAAGAAGTGTTCGGGAGCCTTCCACAGTGCTCGCGTGTACGGCTGTGAATGGCAGCCGGCGTTACTCTGTGTGAAGGCAGCCTAAGGGTCCTTTCACACGGAAGAAAATGGTGAGGAATTTGGTGTGAAATTTCAGTGCTGAAAAAAAGCCTCCCATTGACTTCAATGGGTTCCTTTTTCTGCTAGCAGATTAAGGAACCCATTGAAGTAAATGGGAGGCTTTATTTTAGCACTGAAATTTCACACCAAATTCCTCCGTGTGAATGCACCTTAAGGCTGAAGCCCCACGTTGCGGAAACGCAGCTTCTTTTGTTGCAGTTTTTTGAGCCAAAGCCAGGAGAGGATTGAGCAGAAGGGAGAAGTATAAGAACTTCCTATAGATTTCCCATTCCAATTGTAGCCACTTTTAGCTTTGGCTCAAAAAAAAAAAAACACAGTAAGGATGAGTTCACACTGAGTATACGCCATCTTATTCTGAATGTAAAACACATTCAGAATCAGCGGCGTATAAAGCAGTTCCAATTCATTTCTATGGGAGCCGGCATACGAGTGCTCCCCATTGAAATGAATGGGCTGCTTTTTTCACTACGAGCGCTCCCTTTTAAGTGAATGGAAAATGCTCGCGTGTACGGCTCAGCATGAGCAGAGCTAGCCGTACACGCGAGCACATCCCATTCACTTCAATGGTAGCGCTCATAGTGAAAAAAAGCAGCCCATTCATTTTTATGGGGACGCTCGTATGCCGGCTCCCATAGAAATGAATAGGAACTGCTTTATACGCCGCTGATTCTGAACGTGTTTTCAGAATAAGCTGGCGTATACTCAGTGTGAACTCACCCTTAAATCTGCAACAAAAGAAACTTTGTTTCTGTGACGTGGGGCCTCAGCCTAACAGTGTGCCATATTGTTTCTACAAATTCTGTTCTTCTTACTCCATTTGTTGGTATCATATCTGCTCCCATAAAATTATAATTTTTGGTAGGTTTTTTTCCCCTTTAAAGATAATTCTTCCCTTTTCAATTGAATCACATACTGATAGGGATCATTTTAGTAGGTTTGTTTTTTTTAAAATGTAGATTGTGAGCCCCACATAAAGCTCACAATGTACATTTTTCCGTATCAGTATGTCTTTGGAATATGGGATGGAAATTCATGCAAACACAGGGATAACATACAAACTCCTTGCAGATGATTTTCTGCCCTTGGCAGGATTTGAACACCAGTACTCCAGCGCTGCAAGGCTGCAGTACTAACCACTGAGCCATCGTGTGGCCCCTAGCAGGTTTTTTTTTTGGTTTTTTTATTAAGAAAAGCCAATTCACTTTTGAACCAAGCACAATGTCATCCTGCTAGATCGCCACAATTTAAAGTTTTCTTCATATTTTGTACTTTTCACATCTATTGCCACAATGATATTGCATAATAAAAACAACATTAACCTATGGATTCTTTCAATACTTCCATGCTGGTGCAGCATTTGCTCCCAAAAAGGATTTTTGTTGTTTTCTTTTCAAGACAATTCTTTTCAACCAGGCCTGCTGCCAATCTGTCAATGCCACACTAATAACATGAAAATAGATTAAAAAAACAACAACATTGCTTCTTCCAATACTAACACCATATTGGAATAATCTTTGGTGGGTTTTTTGTTGTTTTTTTTAAAGCCACTTCACTTTTCAACCAGGCACATTGCCACAATTTTTTTTTTCAGAACAATCTGTTAACTTTTTACATTAATACAAGGCTTTGCGGAGAAGTCAATGAACTCTCTTCCAATCAAGAAGCCCCCCGCTGGATTTCTTTACACTCTTCCTCATCCCACATTGCTTGAATTGATGCAGGCCTCTGGTCCGCTCCCAGCATTCATGAACTGTAACTCTTCATTTACCTGTCATTCCCTGCAGCATTTACGACAATTTTGCTTTCAATTTAAAATCTCAGACTGTCTTCTCTGTCTAGTGTCAATCTTTAGGGCAAGTTCACACCCGGGGGTTTTTGGTCTGGAACCGCCTCAGGTTCCGGACCAAAATACGGGTATCCATTTTTATTTGTTTTATTGCAGATGTGATATTAGTACAGATGGTAATAACATTTCACGATCTCTATGATCTAGATCCTGTGCGATGTAAATAGTGAATAGAGATGGGTGAACAGCCGTTTTGAATAGCAAGCTCCCATAGGAATGAATGGAAGCGGTCGGCACTGCCGGCTGCTTAACCCCCCCCCCCGCGCGCGTGTCGGCTACGTCCATTCATTTCTATGGGAGCGTGCTATTCGAAACGGCTGTTTTGAATAGTGTTCGCTCATCTCTAATAGTGAACATTAATTGTTCAAAAGTACAAAATTATTTGCATTATTAAAAGCTCTGTAAAGCTCCATTCACACGACTAATTTATGGGTCAGTAACTGTCCACAATTGTGGATCTGCAGAGTATTAAGGTTAAATTGCCGTGTTGGTACTTTGCGATAATTTACTGGATTTTGGGTTGTCGTTTGGGCACTTGGTCTCAAGAAGGTTCGTCATCACTAGTCTAGTATAAAGGCTCACTATCCTTGTCTTTCTTTGTTCTTCTTGGACAGTTGCAACAGATGAAAACCTAATAGGTTTTGTAACATCAGGAGTCTCAATTCAGCTGCTATACCTTCAAGAATACCGTGTCAATCTGGGAAGCTTCTGCAGTTTTGCAAGTTTCCCTGGGCTTTTTCAGTTAGCAGCTGAAGAGGCACATACAAGTCCTCTCACTCCTGACTCAGGTTTCCTGCTAATTTAGTTCTCCTGGCTTTGAACCTTTACCTGGATGGTTATTCTTTTGTTTCTGATATTCCCTGTAAATTAATTGTGGGTTGTGGTTTGGTTTTAGTTAGTGGGGCATTTATTTTCTGACGGTGATAATTCAGACACCCAAATTCAGCAAAGCCCATCTGTCCTTACGGCTAGCGCTCGTGAGGGTGTTTAGGAATCTGTCTCTATCCCGCAGTGCTGTGCTGGTTTTAAAAAGCTTGTTCTTCTGCTAGCTGTTATCAGCCGGTTTCTGCTTTTACTGTAATTTGCCCTTGCATCTCAACCATAATAAAACATAATGTAATACAACATAACTGGGATTCACCTGGAGTCATTCATCTATCAATCCAACATGAAAAAATAAATCAAACTTTAGTTAAGAGCTCTACATGACATAAATCTAGAAGGAAAGGAAAAAGAGAAAAAGAATGCATATGTAATTAGTAAGGTAGGACTAAAATCAGGGCATTGCACTTGAGCCAAGTTTGCATTGCAGTGAATGAGAAGAATTAACATACATATATTTATGGTCATGCGGTGAGCTGTTTCATACAATAATACATTTTGCTATTTGATCATTTATTTTGACTAATCTATTGTAGACAGGCAGAGGGAAAAGTTGTAGATGGCAGGTACCTTCCACTGAGGGGACTGGTATCTATATGGTGACTGGCTGGAGTATGGGTCCAGGATTTAGCAGTTGTTGTAAACCCATGCCTATACTCCAGTCCTGGTTTGGTAGGTGACCCAAGTGATCAGCTATTAAGGAGCTGAGGCTACCCAAGGGTGTGGGTGTCCCTTGTATGAAAAAACCTGTTGACCACACTGCCCTGTGTGTCTGGAGGAGAAGAACCCAAAATCACATAGTGTCCTGGTGAGAGAGATTCTGGGAATTATTTTCTTTGCTTCCTGAAATAAGGGCACTTTACTTTACTTGATTTTGTGCCTTCATGCTGAACCAAGCTATTGATTTACCTTATTGCTGAACCAAGCTGTTTGATTTGTGAACTGGCAGAGTGTGTGAATTGATACGAATAAAAACTACAATGGTGAGCTGGTATCTCTGACTCCATCTGCCTGATTTACCCAGTAACCAGCCTACCCCGAAGGTCCCGCATTTACACTATGTTGATCAAATTAAAAGAGTTCTCCTTAGGATAGATTGCCAGTATGATATTGGTAAGAATCTGACACCCAAAAACCCTACTAATCAGCTGTTCACAGCAGCCTCTGAAAGCAAAACGTACCAAAAGAACAGAGCTGGAAATAGATGGCTCCATTCTCTGTTTAGTGGGCAAACCAAGCCACTGTCAATCAGCTCCCATCCAAGTGAGTCAGAGCTAATTTGCAGTAACCCAGTGTCACATACAGACTGTCCCAGCAGGTTACGTGGGTGTGGCTGTCAGAGATTAATTCACTTCACTCACTCAATCTTATACTCACCCTTCACTCAGGCTGCAAACTGAGCATAAATCACACCCTAACACAGGCCATGCACCCCAGATACATGTTGCCACCCCTTACTGATTTGGGTATTAGGAACCCAACCTGTGCATGCAGACATCTCTCTACCAGTCAGACATCAAAACACGCTTTAAACAGCAATGGATCCATAGAGTGTACTAAGACCAACATCAATAGAATGTATTAACACAAAAAAGTTCGGTGCTTACAAAAGCAGACAAAGCAAAATGTGACATAAACAAGCAAAACAGTTATAAAATTATAATTATTGTTTGTTTATATTTCCCACCATTAATACCATGGTGCTGAACATTTGGGAGTTTACATACGGTACATAATATACAAAACAAATATAATACTAACAGTGACCGACTGGCACAAAGCCCTGCCCTCAAGGGCTTACAATCTATGAGGGAGAGGGATAGAGACAGAAGGTGAGGGGAGAGACTGTTCAGATGGTGGTGTGGTGGCAGTAGTGTTACTGGAGGTTGTAGGCCTTCCTGAGTCTTCAGGGCCTTCTTCAAGATTATGATTATGGTGGTCAGTTTTATGTGTCTTGGTAATGAGTATGGGGGATGCATGTGAAACATCTTGGAGATGTTTGTGTGAAGAGCTGATAAGAGCAGAGTGAAGTAGGAGGTCTTTGGAGGATAGGAGGTTGTGCCTGGGTAGGTAGCTGGACATTAGGTCAGAGATATATGGAGGGGACAGGTTGTGAATGGCTTTGTGTGTCAGTGTTAGTAACTTGAACTTTATTTGCTGGGCAGCCAGTGAAGGGATTGGCAGAAGGGAGCTGTCGATGAAGAACCGGGGGAGAGGTGTATTAAGCGAGCAGCACAGTTTAAGGTGCACTGGAGGGGGGCAAGAGTATTCGCTGGGAGGCCATGGAGAAGGGTGTTACAGTAAGCTAAGCAGGAGATTATGAGGGCATGGACTAGCATCTTTGTAGTTTCAGGGGTGAGGAAATTATTATTATTATTATTATTATTATTATTATTATTATTCGATTGATGTTCTTGAGTTGGCAGGAGGTGTTGAGGGTTTGGATGTGCGGCTTGAAGGATAGGTCAGAGTCCAAGGTTATCCCAAGGACCTTTGGGGTAGGGGTAAGCGTGGTTCTATTAACTTTGATAGATGGGTCAGGTAGAGGGGCCGTACGGGGTGCGGCGAAGATGATAAACTGAGAAATCAGTTGGAGAGAAAAGAGGCTATGGCCGCTGGACACTTTGGAACTCTGGACAACAGAGAGGTAATGTCTGGTCCAGAGGGATATATTTGGGTGTCATCAGCATAGCAATGGTAATGAAAACCATGAGATTCTATGAGTTGGCCTTAGTCTGAAGGTATAGCTGGATAACAGGAGGGGTCCTAGGATGGAGCCTTGGGTGACACCTATAGAAAGAGGGAGTGGCAAGGAGATAGTATGTGAGTGGGAGACGCTGAATGTGCGGTCGGTGAGGTGTAAGGAGATTCAGGACAGGTCTGAGATGCCAAGGGATGAGAACATTTCTAACGAGGGAGTGGTCAACTGTGTCAAAGGCAGAGGAGAGGTCACGGAGGAGGACAGAGTAGTGACGCTTGGCTTTGGCAGTTAGAAGGTCATTAGTGACTTTGGTTGGGGCAGTTTCTGTGGAGTGACGGGGTCTGAAGTCTGTCAAAGAGCACCCCCTGTATGGCATGGGGGTTGAAATGTTTCTTTGTCGTCTACCGAATTTGGGAAGGCTGTGTTTCTTTTTGTATTTACAACCTGCTTTATTATGGCTATGTTGACCCTATCTGGTACATCCTGGTGTCACTAAAGCCATATGTCATCTGAATTGTATGTTGCAGAGGGGAATGCCATCACAGACCTAAATTCAGTGGTCACAAAACGACAGCAATTTTCCTAAATGACCATGAGTAAGTAACCTTAAACTACACAGAATACAAAGCTGCCTGATTCAGGCAGCTGTTGTGAAAAGCTTATCATTAGGGTGCCTGAAAATGTGTCCCCCATATAATATTGATGACCTATCCTTACAATTGTCATCAATATCTAAACCCAAAAAACCCCAAATCAGCCCGAGTAACAAGTTTGAGTTTTTAATTTTGTATTCTTAGTTCTTTGTTTACAACTATATTCTCAACTATATTTCTCTGTTACATTGATTGTCCTATTATTGAATAATGTGAATAAATAGCCCAAGTATCAGAATACAGTGCATTTGTACTTTAAACAGTCACCCAATGCCAGAACATTGAAAAGAGGAGTGGGTTCACATCTGGCAAGTCACAGGGGTGAGTTAGTTCTGCTTACCGTAATGTTGTGCTGAACACTGTGTCATTGCAAATAATATTATTGGCAGCAGCTATAACCTGCTCTCTTGAACAGTGGTCATACTGACATGAATAAAAGTTGCAGAAGGGCTTGTTGGACTCCAACCAAAAGACCAAGGATATTGTTGTCATTTCAAAAGGCTTTATTGACTACATGTTTCAGGACTGGAATGGTTGGGATGTCATCACTGCAGCATGAAATAATTTTCCAAACTAGGACAGCACTCCCATAATGAATGTTGTATGTTTGGGTGGAGGTTCTCTGTGGGGCTGACCAGCTCCCCGTTTCTCCTGCTTTAGACCAGCCCTCCAGAATGGTTATGCTTCATGGAACTTATTGAGACAACACTTCATTAACACTGCTTACATATGTTCATAGCTGTTCAATGCAGTGTTTCGGGTTTTACTTTTCATCAGGCATGTGTTCAATATTGCGTCTAATATAATAGGCATCTGCAAGAAGTTAAGGGAGGGGGGTAATGTTAATTGCTGGAGTTATTGTCATGGGGTTTTTTCACAATTGGCAAATATGTATCAAATTATTTTTAAAACCACTCAGAATTGTATAGAAAAAATCATAAGCCTTATTAATCTCACAGTTTCCTCACCTCTCTTACTGCATTACTGCCCACTACACTATTGGAGTTTATATTTCCCTCTAGAGGCCTTATCCTACCGTGTTTCCATGAAAATAGGTCATCCCCCGAAAATAAGGCATGGGGGAGGTTTCTGTTTAATTGCCTAATATAAGACACCCCCCGAAAATAAGGCGTCCCCCAAAAACCATTGCAGCCTGCTGAACACTGTGCGCGGTGTTCTGTGTGCACAGGAAAGCCGGTTGCTGCCTCTGTTGTGATACCGTAGGTTGTATCCACTGTCCCTGCTATAGGATGAGCGGGGAGATGCCCGCTGGGCTTATGCTGTGGGGAGTTGGCTCTCCCAGCTCATCCCACAGCACCCAGTTTTCCTGTGCACATGGAAGACAGTGAATGACATGGCTTCACGACTGTTATGAATTATGTTCACATACTATATTACACTGCACTGGCAGCAGCCTTATCTCAAGTCCCAGGGCTGTTATCTCTCTGTGTAAACACACTCTGACCCAGTGTACACACATTTGCATGTTATCTGATCTGCTCCAGGTATTGCTGACACACTGACATGGGCAAACCCCTTTAATACAAATTGGCAGTTTGTCAATTTTAAACATGCCTGGAAAAAGAGAATCTAATTTGTCACAAACAACGAGATCTATGAAGGAGCCCGAAGTCACACAGTTCTCAAGCGGAGCTGCGGGAGATCATAGATGCCAACAGCACGCTCATTATATGGCGTCCCAGCGAGCTGCTGAGATGCCGGGACAATCACGGGCACAACGCGAGGAACGAGTTCAGCGGCAGGCCAGATTGACAGAGGGAAATATAGACTCCAATAGTGTCGTGTGCAACATTTAAAGCAGGAGAGTTGAAGAAACTGTGAGATAAATATGACTTATGAATTTTTTTACACAATTCTAAGTGGTTTTAAAAATCATTTGATGCTGCTTTAACCACTTCAGCACCAGGCCAATTTCTGGTTCAGGGTCAGACACATTTTTGGTTTTTTTGTATGTGCGGTTTTGAGGGCTATAACATTTTTATCATTTATGTTATTCAACTAATTTATGCATTTTTTTTCTGTGACACATAGGGCTTTATTTTTATGTTGTTTTTATTTTTATATGTTTGTTAACTTTTTTTATATCCAGGAAAATCTAAACAAATGTGCAGGGAAAACATGTCTGTAGTAGTCACAGCCATCTCCCCGTTTCATGCAGCTGCTTAAAACTGCAAGGATGTATCGGTATGTCCTTGCAGAACAAGAAAACCACTCTCTTGATGTATATACCCAATGGGCGGTTCAGAAGCGGTTAATGTACTGACTACTAGGAAGCTTACACAAAAGTGTGTGGTCTACACTGCTATAATATGTGACACAGTTGCAGTTTGATCACATGATTACTGGAACGTTGCTTGAAATAATTAGCCTAATTATTGGCCCATACAATGCGACCTTTAAAGGGGATCTATGGGGTTTTTTTCCCCACCCTTAATTGGCGCCAGCATGTGTGATATCAAATACTCACCTTTTCTATGGTATCCCTAACGCTGGGTTCACACCTGCGTTTGGGGTCTCCGTTCTATGGTTTCTGTCTTCTGCATGGCAGAAGACGGAAACCATAGACCGGGTCCGGCCGTGCGCGGCGGTGAGCGTTTTAGGCTCTCCGCCGCGAAACCGGATTTTTTTATCCGGACACAGAGTACTGCATGTCCGACTCTGTGTCCGGATTATAAAACCCGGTTTCGCGGCGGAGAGCGCAAAACGCTCACCGCCGCTCACGGCCGGACAGCTTTCTCACCCATTCAAATGAATGGGTGAGAAAGTCTCCTGCAGGTTTCCGTCTCCTGCCTGTGTTTTAGGCAGGAAACGGAAACCTAAGTACGGAGACCGGGCCGCAGATGTGAACGAGCCCTTACTAAGTTTTTTATTACTGAAAAGTCAAATTGTAACCTTATAAAACCTTAGTTTAGCATATACAAATGTACCTAAACTAGTTAAAAATGCAACTCAGCCTTGAGATGGCAAAAGTTCCACTCTGCTATTTCATATGTCTTCTACCGTGAGCTCCAGTGTGCAAAGGTTGTAGGGTTAGCTTCAGGTTTTTGTGAACCCTTGGACAACAAAACCTCCATGTGCAACTCATGTGGTGTCAATGCAGTGTGCTTCGCGTGTGAAGATTCTGCGCGGCTAGCTGCGACAGGATGCCGGTGAAGTGCAACTGCATCCTGTCGTGGCGTTCCGCTCTGGATTAGGCCCAAATGAATGTGCCTAACCAGGAGAGAGCCTCTCACTGACTGTGGACGCTGCAGTAGAGTCAGCTGCGGAATCCGCGGGAAGAAGGGTCATCTCAATTCTTTTTTTCCACCACTAACTAGCGGAAAAAAGAGGCGAGCGGCTCCCATTGAAGTCAATGATAGCCATTTCTGGCAGCAGATTTTGACGCGGAATCCTCCTCAAAATCCGCAAAAAACTCAGTGTAAACAGACCCTGAGGGTGCATTCACAATGGCGCTGAATTTGGTGTGGAATCCACGTTAGATTCAGCGCTGAAAATAAAGCCTCCCATTGACTTCAATGGGTTCCTTTTTCTGCTAGCAGCAATCACTGCAGCAAAAAACACCCATCAATTGGGTGGTGCTTGCTGCGTCGCACCTACTAGAATTGCTGCAGGTGGGCTGTAACACTCAACCTTTGTATTGCAAAAGATGAAAGCCATAAGTGAGACTTGCAGTAATAATTGACATGCTCCTGTAAATTATGATTGTCCCCTTTATCACCGTGAGTGGGCCTGTAGACAGAGTGGCGGGGGGTTAAGGAAAGGGTGAGTATCATTGGTTTTTAGGTGAAACCTTGAGGGCAAATGCAGAGGGGGACATGAAATTGGCGGCAGAAATGGAGGGGGGACATGAAACTGGGGACAGAGATCGAGGGGGGACATAAAACGGGGCAAAGATGAAGAGGGAGACATGAAACTGGGTGCAGAGGTGGAGGGGGAGACATGAAACGGGGGGCAGAGATGGAGGTGGACATGAAACTGGCGGAAGAGATGAAGGGGGGACATGAAACTGGGGCAGATGGAGGGGGACATGAAACTGGGGGAGAGATGGAAGAGGATTATACTGTGTGGGGGCAGAAAAAAAATGGATGAGAATGGGCGGAGTCAATGTAAAAGTGGTCAGAGCTAAATTTGTCACTGTGTTTTATGCGCACCACACATTTTGTCCCTCTTTCTATTCTCCAAAAGTTGGGAGGTATGAAGAAGGGTTTTGCATGATCGGTCTTTACTTTTATTTTTGAGTTTTGTCTGGTCTTAGGTTGTTTTCTGTTATGCCTTGAAGACTACGTTTTCACCTGCATTGAACTCCTCTGCAGATTCGGTCAAAAGTTGGCGGAGAGAAAAGTCCTGCATGGAGGACCTCCAATCAGAGATCAATCAGCAGCTATTGAAAGAACATACATGACTGACATCCCGGGTTCTTTCTTTAGGCCGCTGATGTTGTTGGAACAAGTCCCAGTCAGCGCTCTGGGACATTGGCGCACTGGGGCCAGGTTATTATGTTTTATTTATTGATTTTTTTTATATTTTTTTTTTAAACCTTCTCCGGTCTCTAGAGAAAAAAAATGTTTTTCCTGCACAACCCCTTCCATTGTCTCACGCTGCCGGCTCCAAGGCAAGTTGGTGCAAGATGCTTCTTTGATCTCTGCCTTTCATTTAATACAAAATGGGAGGTAGATTGAGGGAGGAATTTTGTGCTGATTTTTGAGGCACAATCCATCTCAAAATTAGTGACAATTTTCTCTGTATGAATAGGCCCTTAATGTGTAATATTCCTGGGAAGTAAAAGGATCACTGAAAGGAGTATTTTGATTTTATTTCTGGTACATGGCATCTCCAGCATAGGGCTTTCTTGCCCTGCCTGCTGATATTTCTTGCGGCTGCTGTCCATATCTAGGTGTGGGGAATAAATAAATAAAGGGAGGGTCACACATATGCATACATGTTCTTTATTCACATCTTTGGATGTCATAGAAACAACCAACACAAATATGCAATGGGACCTTGTGCTATGTACGAGACACCAGGAAGTCCCCTTTTTTCAGGATTCTCACAGATGTTTCGGGAGAGTTAGCAAGTATGATGCGATAGATATGCAATAAATTTCTAAGACTAGAATACACCCACAACTATAGCTGCACTGGTGGTCTAGGTACTTAAAGGATCTATGCCAACAACCTTGATAGTCTACTGCATTGAAAAAGTCAAAGCAAAAATCCTTGGTGTTGTAGAGCAGAGAAAGCAATAATATAAGCCCACTGGTGGCCTAATATAGGGAAGGGGTTACCCTTGGAGAGCCCTTCACAGGTTCATTCAGGAATGGCAAGATGCAGCAAAAGTAGGAGAGTCAAAGTTTTGAGTTACCAACCCCAGGCCTCACCCTGAACGACCATAAGGTGAAGTTCCTGCTGTATGCCGACAACCTCCTACTCCTGTCCTCAACTGAGAAAGACCTCCATGAAAGCCTGTCAGTGCTGGGAAAATTCAGCACCACATGGGCTCTACCCATCAACCACAAGAAGACCAAAGTCATGGTATTTCAGAAGAAGGGCCACAACAAAGCCCCCACCCCACAATTCACACTGAACGGCTCCACACTGGAGAAAACCAACAGCTACACCTACCTGGGGCTGGAGCTCAGCCAATCAGGAAGCTTCAAAGCTGCAATAGAAACCCTGAAAGGAAAAGCCTGCAGAACCTTCTACGCCAATCGAAGATAACTGTACCACCTCAAACCACCGGTGAGGGTCTGGCTGAAGATATTCGACGCAGTCATCTCCCCGATCCTTTTCTATGGCAGTGAGGTTTGGGTTTGGGGCCCAGCCACCTACCCAGACCAGCCAAATAGGGATTCCAGCCCAACAGAGACCTTCCACATGGAGTTCTGCAAGTACCTCTTCCATGTCCATCGCAGCACCTCCAACATGGGATGCCGGGCAGAGCTAGGCAGGCTCCCCCTATGGCTCATCATGCAGAAGACGGCGCTATGATTATGGACACACATACAGGGCAGCAGCCCTGGCTCTTACCACGACCAAGCCTGGCTGAGCCACAGAGCCCTGAGCAAACCCAACACCACCCAACCAAGCATCAGCCATCTGCCAAGTCAAAACCCCCAACATGCCCTGAACAAGGCTCAAATAAAAGGAGCCATTGAGAGAGACAAAGAGCAGTATATCGAGGAATGGAGAAGCGCAATAAATAACTCCAAGAAACTCACCGTATACCAGTCATTGCAAAGGGACTACACCATGGCCACCTACCGGGAGAAAATACCCCACCCCAAACACAGACCGACCCTGAGTTGGTACAGACTGAGTGCCCACAGCCTGGAGAGGGAGACAGAGTGACACAGGCAGACGTACAAGCCACAGGAGAACAGAATGTGCCAGAACTGTGACCAGGGGGCCCTAGAAGACGAGGCCCACTTCCTGCTACACATCACCAAATACTCAGCTGTGAGAGCCATCTACTTCCAAAGACTCTCTGCCTACATCCCAGAATTCACATCTGCAGTTGAGAAGAGGAAACTCTACATGCTATTGAGAGAAGAGGAGACCACTGTGGAGATTGCTGCCCAATACGTGTCTAGCTGTCACCAACTAAGAGGAAGATGAGACCCCACGGACTGTTATACCCCAAATCACCCCCCCATAGCCTCCACTCTCCCCCCATCCCCAACTCCCCCCCCCCCCCCACTATACTAGGTTTGGCAATGCCAAATATCTATTCGGACGTGCCAATAAAGATTGTTTGATTCTTGATTCTTACTCCCCCTTACCCCCACATGACATAGTGCCCCCTTTCCTGGCCCCCACACAGTATCTCACCATATTTACACACACTATAATGTCCCATATTGGCCTCTTCACCAAGAGACCCCAGAGTATAATATTAGCAGTTTCAATTTGGACGTTATCGGTCCACAGGAGTGTCTAACAAATACCCCTGCCCACGGGCCTGCAGCTCTACATACCAGTCCCCACCCCTGCCTACTGCCGCTTCTGCTTTCTCTTCAATATTTTTTTATTAGGGTTTTTTTTTTTGTCTCATACCAAGCTTTTTCTTTCCCTGCATCTATACGATATATAGATAAAGATTAGAGATGAGCGAACACTAAAATGTTCGAGGTTCGAAATTCGATTCGAACAGCCGCTCAATGTTCGTGTGTTCGAACGGGTTTCGAACCCCATTATAGTCTATGGGGAACAGATACTCGTTAAGGGGGAAACCCAAATCCGTGTCTGGAGGGTCACCAAGTCCACTATGACACCCCAGGAAATGATGCCAACACCTCTGGAATGACACTGGGACAGCAGGGGAAGCATGTCTGGGGGCATCTAACACACCAAAGACCCTCTATTACCCCAACATCACAGCCTAACAACTACACACTTTACACACTCAATACCACCTCTCTGACAGTAGGAAAACACCTTGAAACATGTGTATTTGGCACTTGCAGTGAGGAGAGCTTGTCACCAGCAGTGAATTTGGCCCTTGTAGTAAGTTGAGGTTGGCACCAACATTTGTTTTGAAAATCAGGGTGGATTGAGCCTCTAACCAGCAGAGTTTGGGCAAATTCATGGTGGAGGGAGCCTCTAAACACCCCAGTTTGGGCAAATTCATGGTGGAGGGAGCCTCTAAAAACCCCAGTTTGGACCAATTCATGGTGGAGGGAGCCTCTAACCAGCCCAGTTTGGGCAAATTCATGGTGGAGGGAGCCTCTAAAAAACCCAGTTTGGACCAATTCATGGTGGAGGGAGCCTCTAACCAGCCCAGTTTGGGCAAATTCATGGTGGAGGGAGCCTCTAACCAGCCCAGTTTGGACCAATTAATGGTGGAGGGAGCCTCTAACCAGCCCAGTTTGGACCAATTAATGGTGGAGGGAGCCTCTAACCAGCCCAGTTTGAACCAATTCATGGTGGAGGGAGCCTCTAAACAGCCCAGTTTGGGCAAATTCATGGTGGAGGGAGCCTCTAAAAAACCCAGTTTGGACCAATTCATGGTGGAGGGAGCCTCTAACCAGCCCAGTTTGGACCAATTAATGGTGGAGGGAGCCTCTAACCAGCCCAGTTTGGACCAATTCATGGTGGAGGGAGCCTCTAAACAGCCAAGTTTTGGGAAATTCATGGTGGAGGGAGCCTCTAACCAGCCCAGTTTGGACCAATTCATGGTGGAGGGAGCCTCTAAACAGCCAAGTTTTGGGAAATTCATGGTGGAGGGAGCCTCTAACCAGCCCAGTTTGGACCAATTCATGGTGGAGGGAGCCTCTAAAAAACCCAGTTTGGACCAATTCATGGTGGAGGGAGCCTCTAAACAGCCCAGTTTGGGCAAATTCATGGTGGAGGGAGCCTCTAACCAGCCCAGTTTGGACCAATTAATGGTGGAGGGAGCCTCTAAACAGCCCAGTTTGGGCAAATTCATGGTGGAGGGAGCCTCTAACCAGCCCAGTTTGGACCAATTCATGGTGGAGGGAGCCTCTAACCAGCCCAGTTTGGGCAAATTCATGGTGGAGGGAGCCTCTAAAAAACCCAGTTTGGACCAATTCATGGTGGAGGGAGCCTCTAACCAGCCCAGTTTGGGCAAATTCATGGTGGAGGGAGCCTCTAACCAGCCCAGTTTGGACCAATTAATGGTGGAGGGAGCCTCTAACCAGCCCAGTTTGGACCAATTCATGGTGGAGGGAGCCTCTAACCAGCCCAGTTTGGACCAATTAATGGTGGAGGGAGCCTCTAAACAGCCAAGTTTTGGGAAATTCATGGTGGAGGGAGCCTCTAACCAGCCCAGTTTGGACCAATTCATGGTGGAGGGAGCCTCTAAACAGCCCAGTTTGGGCAAATTCATGGTGGAGGGAGCCTCTAAAAAACCCAGTTTGGACCAATTCATGGTGGAGGGAGCCTCTAATTAGCCCAGTTTGGACCAATTAATTGTGGAGGGAGCCTCTAACCAGCCCAGTTTGGACCAATTAATGGTGGAGGGAGCCTCTAAACAGCCCAGTTTGGGCAAATTCATGGTGGAGGGAGCCTCTAACCAGCCCAGTTTGGACCAATTAATGGTGGAGGGAGCCTCTAACCAGCCCAGTTTGGACCAATTAATGGTGGAGGGAGCCTCTAACCACCCCAGTTTGGACCAATTCATGGTGGAGGGAGCCTCTAACCAGCCCAGTTTGGACCAATTCATGGTGGAGGGAGCCTCTAAAAAACCCAGTTTGGACCAATTCATGGTGGAGGGAGCCTCTAAACAGCCCAGTTTGGGCAAATTCATGGTGGAGGGAGCCTCTAAAAAACCCAGTTTGGACCAATTCATGGTGGAGGGAGCCTCTAACCAGCCCAGTTTGGACCAATTAATGGTGGAGGGAGCCTCTAAACAGCCAAGTTTGGACCAATTCATGGTGGAGGGAGCCTCTAAAAACCCCAGTTTGGACCAATTCATGGTGGAGGGAGCCTCTAACCAGCCCAGTTTGGACCAATTAATGGTGGAGGGAGCCTCTAACCAGCCCAGTTTGGACCAATTAATGGTGGAGGGAGCCTCTAACCACCCCAGTTTGGACCAATTCATGGTGGAGGGAGCCTCTAAACAGCCAAGTTTGGACCAATTCATGGTGAAGGGAGCCTCTAAAAACCCGTTTGGACCAATTCATGGTGGAGGGAGCCTCTAACCAGCCCAGTTTGGGCAAATTCATGGTGGAGGGAGCCTCTAAACAGCCCAGTTTGGGCAAATTCATGGTGGAGGGAGCCTCTAACCAGCCCAGTTTGGACCAATTAATGGTGGAGGGAGCCTCTAACCAGCCCAGTTTGGACCAATTAATGGTGGAGGGAGCCTCTAACCACCCCAGTTTGGACCAATTCATGGTGGAGGGAGCCTCTAAACAGCCAAGTTTGGACCAATTCATGGTGGAGGGAGCCTCTAAAAACCCCAGTTTGGACCAATTCATGGTGGAGGGAGCCTCTAACCAGCCCAGTTTGGACCAATTAATGGTGGAGGGAGCCTCTAAACAGCCAAGTTTTGGGAAATTCATGGTGGAGGGAGCCTCTAACCAGCCCAGTTTGGACCAATTCATGGTGGAGGGAGCCTCTAAAAAACCCAGTTTGGACCAATTCATGGTGGAGGGAGCCTCTAACCAGCCCAGTTTGGACCAATTCATGGTGGAGGGAGCCTCTAAACAGCCCAGTTTGGGCAAATTCATGGTGGAGGGAGCCTCTAAAAAACCCAGTTTGGACCAATTCATGGTGGAGGGAGCCTCTAATTAGCCCAGTTTGGACCAATTAATTGTGGAGGGAGCCTCTAACCAGCCCAGTTTGGACCAATTAATGGTGGAGGGAGCCTCTAAACAGCCCAGTTTGGGCAAATTCATGGTGGAGGGAGCCTCTAACCAGCCCAGTTTGGACCAATTAATGGTGGAGGGAGCCTCTAACCAGCCCAGTTTGGACCAATTAATGGTGGAGGGAGCCTCTAACCACCCCAGTTTGGACCAATTCATGGTGGAGGGAGCCTCTAACCAGCCCAGTTTGGACCAATTCATGGTGGAGGGAGCCTCTAAAAAACCCAGTTTGGACCAATTCATGGTGGAGGGAGCCTCTAAACAGCCCAGTTTGGGCAAATTCATGGTGGAGGGAGCCTCTAAAAAACCCAGTTTGGACCAATTCATGGTGGAGGGAGCCTCTAACCAGCCCAGTTTGGACCAATTAATGGTGGAGGGAGCCTCTAAACAGCCAAGTTTGGACCAATTCATGGTGGAGGGAGCCTCTAAAAACCCCAGTTTGGACCAATTCATGGTGGAGGGAGCCTCTAACCAGCCCAGTTTGGACCAATTAATGGTGGAGGGAGCCTCTAACCAGCCCAGTTTGGACCAATTAATGGTGGAGGGAGCCTCTAACCACCCCAGTTTGGACCAATTCATGGTGGAGGGAGCCTCTAAACAGCCAAGTTTGGACCAATTCATGGTGAAGGGAGCCTCTAAAAACCCGTTTGGACCAATTCATGGTGGAGGGAGCCTCTAACCAGCCCAGTTTGGGCAAATTCATGGTGGAGGGAGCCTCTAAACAGCCCAGTTTGGGCAAATTCATGGTGGAGGGAGCCTCTAACCAGCCCAGTTTGGACCAATTAATGGTGGAGGGAGCCTCTAACCAGCCCAGTTTGGACCAATTAATGGTGGAGGGAGCCTCTAACCACCCCAGTTTGGACCAATTCATGGTGGAGGGAGCCTCTAAACAGCCAAGTTTGGACCAATTCATGGTGGAGGGAGCCTCTAAAAACCCCAGTTTGGACCAATTCATGGTGGAGGGAGCCTCTAACCAGCCCAGTTTGGACCAATTAATGGTGGAGGGAGCCTCTAAACAGCCAAGTTTTGGGAAATTCATGGTGGAGGGAGCCTCTAACCAGCCCAGTTTGGACCAATTCATGGTGGAGGGAGCCTCTAAAAAACCCAGTTTGGACCAATTCATGGTGGAGGGAGCCTCTAAACAGCCCAGTTTGGGCAAATTCATGGTGGAGGGAGCCTCTAACCAGCCCAGTTTGGACCAATTAATGGTGGAGGGAGCCTCTAAACAGCCCAGTTTGGGCAAATTCATGGTGGAGGGAGCCTCTAACCAGCCCAGTTTGGACCAATTCATGGTGGAGGGAGCCTCTAACCAGCCCAGTTTGGGCAAATTCATGGTGGAGGGAGCCTCTAAAAAACCCAGTTTGGACCAATTCATGGTGGAGGGAGCCTCTAACCAGCCCAGTTTGGGCAAATTCATGGTGGAGGGAGCCTCTAACCAGCCCAGTTTGGACCAATTAATGGTGGAGGGAGCCTCTAACCAGCCCAGTTTGGACCAATTCATGGTGGAGGGAGCCTCTAACCAGCCCAGTTTGGACCAATTAATGGTGGAGGGAGCCTCTAAACAGCCAAGTTTTGGGAAATTCATGGTGGAGGGAGCCTCTAACCAGCCCAGTTTGGACCAATTCATGGTGGAGGGAGCCTCTAAACAGCCCAGTTTGGGCAAATTCATGGTGGAGGGAGCCTCTAAAAAACCCAGTTTGGACCAATTCATGGTGGAGGGAGCCTCTAATTAGCCCAGTTTGGACCAATTAATTGTGGAGGGAGCCTCTAACCAGCCCAGTTTGGACCAATTAATGGTGGAGGGAGCCTCTAAACAGCCCAGTTTGGGCAAATTCATGGTGGAGGGAGCCTCTAACCAGCCCAGTTTGGACCAATTAATGGTGGAGGGAGCCTCTAACCAGCCCAGTTTGGACCAATTAATGGTGGAGGGAGCCTCTAACCACCCCAGTTTGGACCAATTCATGGTGGAGGGAGCCTCTAACCAGCCCAGTTTGGACCAATTCATGGTGGAGGGAGCCTCTAAAAAACCCAGTTTGGACCAATTCATGGTGGAGGGAGCCTCTAAACAGCCCAGTTTGGGCAAATTCATGGTGGAGGGAGCCTCTAAAAAACCCAGTTTGGACCAATTCATGGTGGAGGGAGCCTCTAACCAGCCCAGTTTGGACCAATTAATGGTGGAGGGAGCCTCTAAACAGCCAAGTTTGGACCAATTCATGGTGGAGGGAGCCTCTAAAAACCCCAGTTTGGACCAATTCATGGTGGAGGGAGCCTCTAACCAGCCCAGTTTGGACCAATTAATGGTGGAGGGAGCCTCTAAACAGCCCAGTTTGGACCAATTAATGGTGGAGGGAGCCTCTAACCACCCCAGTTTGGACCAATTCATGGTGGAGGGAGCCTCTAAACAGCCAAGTTTGGACCAATTCATGGTGAAGGGAGCCTCTAAAAACCCGTTTGGACCAATTCATGGTGGAGGGAGCCTCTAACCAGCCCAGTTTGGGCAAATTCATGGTGGAGGGAGCCTCTAAACAGCCCAGTTTGGGCAAATTCATGGTGGAGGGAGCCTCTAACCAGCCCAGTTTGGACCAATTAATGGTGGAGGGAGCCTCTAACCAGCCCAGTTTGGACCAATTAATGGTGGAGGGAGCCTCTAACCACCCCAGTTTGGACCAATTCATGGTGGAGGGAGCCTCTAAACAGCCAAGTTTGGACCAATTCATGGTGGAGGGAGCCTCTAAAAACCCCAGTTTGGACCAATTCATGGTGGAGGGAGCCTCTAACCAGCCCAGTTTGGACCAATTAATGGTGGAGGGAGCCTCTAAACAGCCAAGTTTTGGGAAATTCATGGTGGAGGGAGCCTCTAACCAGCCCAGTTTGGACCAATTCATGGTGGAGGGAGCCTCTAAACAGCCCAGTTTGGGCAAATTCATGGTGGAGGGAGCCTCTAAAAAACCCAGTTTGGACCAATTCATGGTGGAGGGAGCCTCTAATTAGCCCAGTTTGGACCAATTAATTGTGGAGGGAGCCTCTAACCAGCCCAGTTTGGACCAATTAATGGTGGAGGGAGCCTCTAAACAGCCCAGTTTGGGCAAATTCATGGTGGAGGGAGCCTCTAACCAGCCCAGTTTGGACCAATTAATGGTGGAGGGAGCCTCTAACCAGCCCAGTTTGGACCAATTAATGGTGGAGGGAGCCTCTAACCACCCCAGTTTGGACCAATTCATGGTGGAGGGAGCCTCTAACCAGCCCAGTTTGGACCAATTCATGGTGGAGGGAGCCTCTAACCAGCCCAGTTTGGACCAATTAATGGTGGAGGGAGCCTCTAACCACCCCAGTTTGGACCAATTCTTGGTGGAGGGAGCCTCTAAAAAACCCAGTTTGGACCAATTCATGGTGGAGGGAGCCTCTAAACAGCCCAGTTTGGGCAAATTCATGGTGGAGGGAGCCTCTAAACAGCCCAGTTTGGGCAAATTCATGGTGGAGGGAGCCTCTAACCAGCCCAGTTTGGACCAATTAATGGTGGAGGGAGCCTCTAACCAGCCCAGTTTGGACCAATTCATGGTGGAGGGAGCCTCTAAACAGCCCAGTTTGGGCAAATTCATGGTGGAAGGAGCCTCTAACCAGCAGAGTTGTGGGAAAGCAGGGTGGAGGGAGCCTCTAACCAGCAGAGTTGGTGGAAATCAGGGTGGAGGGAGCCTCTAACCAGCAGAGTTGGGGGAAATCATGTTGGAGGGAGCCTAGTATTAGCAGAATTGTGCAACGCTTATGGTGGATGAGTATGAGGATGCGGAGGAATTGGAGAGGTTGAGTACAGACATGGAGTTTCATGTTGGGGTGCTTTACACAGGTGGGCACAAAAATGAAGGCTCTATCCAGTGGTGGTTCATTTTTATCAAAGTGAGCCGGTCGGCACTCTCAGCTGACAGACGGGTGCGCTTGTCAGTGATGATGCCACCGGCTGCACTGAACACCCTCTCAGATAGGACGCTGGCGGCAGGACAGGACAGCACCTCCAAGGCATATAGGGCAAGTTCAAGCCACAGGTCCAACTTCGACACCCAATACGTGTAGGGCGCAGAGGGGTCGGAGAGGACAGGGCTGTGGTCGGAAAGGTATTCCCGCAACATGCGCCTATACTTCTCACGCCTGGTGACACTAGGACCCTCCGTGGCGGCACTTTGGCGAGGGGGTGCCATCAAGGTGTCCCAGACCTTAGACAGTGTGCCCCTCGTTTGTGTGGACCGGTGAGAACTTGGTTGCCTACTGGAGGAACTGCCCTCCCTGCCGCCACTGTCACATGCTGGAAACATCTCCATCATATTCTGCACCAATTGCCTGTGGCAAGCATTGATGCGATTGGCCCTCCCCTCTACCGGAATAAAAGACGAGATGTTGTTTTTATACCGGGGGTCAAGGATAGCAAAGATCCAGTACTGGTTGTCCTCCATGATTTTGACAATACGCTTGTCGGTTGTAAAGCACCCCAACATGAACTCAGCCATGTCTGCCACAGTGTTAGTTGGCATGACTCCTCTGGCCCCACCGGAAAGTTCAATCTCCATTTCCTCCTCATCCTCCATGTCTACCCATCCGCGCTGCAACAATGGGACGATTCGAAGTTGCCCGGAAGCCTCCTGTATCACCATCACATCATCGGACAACTCTTCTTCCTCCTCCTCCTCCTCCTCCTCCTCCTCCATTAAACGCAGTGAAGCGGACAGATGTGTGGACCTACTCTCCAGCTGTGACGGATCGGATGCTATCCCTAACTCCTCTGTGTGATCTGAGTTATCCCTGATGTCAATCAGGGATTCTCTCAGAACACACAAGAGCGGGATTGTAAGGCTCACCATCGCATCCTCAGAGCTCACCCTCCTTGTGGACTCCTCAAAGACCCGTAGGATGTCACAAAGGTCTCTCATCCATGGCCACTCATGGATGTGAAACTGAGGCAGCTGACTTTGTGGCACCCTAGGGTTTTGTAGCTGGTATTCCATCAAAGGTCTCTGCTGCTCAACCACTCTATTCAACATCTGAAACGTTGAGTTCCAGCGTGTGGGGACGTCGCACAAAAGCCGGTGTTGTGGCACATGCAGGCGTTGCTGGAGAGATTTTAAGCTAGCAGCGGCTACTGTCGACTTGCGAAAGTGGGCGCACATGCGCCGCACTTTCACCAGTAGCTCTGGAACATTGGGGTAGCTCTTTAGGAAACGTTGCACCACTAGGTTGAAGACGTGGGCCAGGCATGGAACATGTTGGAGTCCGGCAAGCTCCAGAGCTGCTACCAGGTTCCGGCCGTTATCACAAACGACCATGCCTGGGCCCAGGTGCAGCGGCTCAAACCATATTGCCGTCTCATCGAGGAGGGCATCCCTCACCTCGGAGGCAGTGTGCTGTCTGTCCCCCAAGCTGATCAGCTTCAGCACAGCCTGCTGACGTCTACCAACGCCAGTGCTGCAACGTTTCCAACTCGTAGCTGGGGTCAATCTAACAGCGGAGGAGGAGGCGGTGGCGGAGGAGGAGGCGGAGGAGGAGGCGGTAGAGGAGGAGGAGGAGGGGGGTGTTCTTCTCGTGTCCCTGCCAGGAATGTTAGGCGGGGAGACGAGGTACACCGGGCCAGTTTGGGAAGCAGTCCCAGCCTCAACTACATTTACCCAGTGTGCCGTCAGTGAAATGTAGCGTCCCTGTCCGCATGCACTTGTCCACGCGTCGGTGGTCAAGTGGACCTTTGTGCAAAGCGCGGAACTAAGGGCCCGCCTGATGTTGAGTGACACGTGCTGGTGCAAGGCGGGGACGGCACACCGGGAGAAGTAGTGACGGCTAGGGACGGCATAGCGAGGTGCCGCAGTTGCCATCAGGTCCAGGAAGGCGGGAGTTTCAACAAGCCGGAACGCCAACATCTCCTGGGCCAGCAGTTTAGCGATGTTGGCGTTCAAGGCTTGCGCGTGTGGGTGGTTAGCAGTGTATTTCTGCCGCCGCTCCAATGTCTGAGAGATGGTGGGTTGTTGTAAAGAAACGCCTGATGGTGCCTTTGATGGTGCAGGAGAAGGAGATAAGACAGGACCAGGGGAGGATGAGGTAGAAGTCAACAAAGTGGCGGAGGCAGATGAAGTGGTGTCCTGGCTCGTCCTCTGGAGTGCATCGCCAGCACAGTCAGCAGTGGCAGTGGCAGAGGCAGAGGCAGAGGCAGTGGCAGTGGCGTGAACGGCAGGCGGCCTTTGTCCTGCCGTTGCTGCCTGCCACTGATTCCAGTGCTTGGATTCCAAATGACGGCGCATTGAAGTGGTGGACAGGTTGCTCTTCTCAGAGCCCCTAATCAATTTCGAGAGGCAAATTGTGCAGACAACACTATATCTGTCCTCGGCGCATTCCTTGAAAAAACTCCACACCTTCGAGAAACGTGCCCTCGAGGTGGGAGTTTTTCGGGGCTGGGTACGAACTGGAACATCTTGGGAGATTCCGGGTGTGGCCTGGCTTCGCCTAAGCTGCTGACCTCTGCCTCTGCCTCTAGCTACCCTTTTTGGTGCTGCACCTGCCTCAACATCCACACTACTTTCCCCGCTTGACATCCCCCCTGTCCAGGTCGGGTCAGTGTCCTCATCATCCACCACTTCCTCTTCCAACTCCTGTCTCATCTCCTCCTCCCGCACAATGCGCCAGTCAACTGGATGCCCTGACGGCAACTGCGTCACATCATCGTCGATGAGGGTGGGTTGCTGGTCATCCACCACCAAATCGAACGGAGATGGAGGAGACTCTAGTGTTTGAGCATCTGGACACAGATGCTCCTCTGTTAGGTTCGTGGAATCGTGACGTGGAGAGGCAGGTTGAGGGACAATGAAAGGAGCGGAGAACAGCTCTGGGGAGCAGGGACAGTTTGGGTTATTGTTCTGTAAAGCTTCGGAATTTTGGGAGGAAGGAAGACAAGACTGTTGGGTAATAGGAGGAGAGGAGGCAGAGTCTGACTGGCTGCTGGACAATGTGCTGTAAGCGTTCTCTGACAGCCATTGCAAGACCTGTTCCTGGTTCTCGGGCCTACTAAGGTTTGTACCCTGCAGTTTAGTTAATGTGGCAAGCAACCCTGGCACTGTGGAGTGGCGCAATGCTTGCTGCCCCACAGGAGTAGGCACGGGACGCCCTGTGGCTTCACTGCTACCTTGCTCCCCAGAACCATTCCCCCGACCTCGCCCACGGCCTCGTCCACGTCCCTTTCCGGGAGCCTTGCGCATTTGGAATTCCTAGTTAGAAATTGGCACTGTATACCAGTAGTAAAAATTGTGGGTGCACGTAACCCCAATATATTCTTTGAATTCCCAGTCAGACACTGGCACTATATGGCAGTAGCAAGAAATGAGGGTATTTGTATTCCCAATATACTCTTTGAATTCCCAGTCAGACAATGGCACTGTATACCAGTAGTAAAAATTGTGGGTGCACGTAACCCCAATATATTCTTTGAATTCCCAGTCAGACACTGGCACTATATGGCAGTAGCAAGAAATGAGGGTATTTGTATTCCCAATATACTCTTTGAATTCCCAGTCAGACAATGGCACTGTATACCAGTAGTAAAAATTGTGGGTGCACGTAACCCCAATATATTCTTTGAATTACCAGTCAGAAACTGGCACTATATGGCAGTAGCAAGAAATGAGGGTATTTATAACCCCAATATATTCTTTGAATTCCCAGTCAGACAATGGCACTGTATACCAGTAGTAAAAATTGTGGGTGCACGTAACCCCAATATATTCTTTGAATTACCAGTCAGAAACTGGCACTATATGGCAGTAGCAAGAAATGAGGGTATTTGTATTCCCAATATACTCTTTGAATTCCCAGTCAGACAATGGCACTGTATACCAGTAGTAAAAATTGTGGGTGCACGTAACCCCAATATATTCTTTGAATTACCAGTCAGAAACTGGCACTATATGGCAGTAGCAAGAAATGAGGGTATTTATAACCCCAATATATTCTTTGAATTCCCAGTCAGACAATGGCACTGTATACCAGTAGTAAAAATTGTGGGTGCACGTAACCCCAATATATTCTTTGAATTCCCAGTCAGAAACTGGCACTATATGGCAGTAGCAAGAAATGAGGGTATTTGTATTCCCAATATACTCTTTGAATTCCCAGTCAGACAATGGCACTGTATACCAGTAGTAAAAATTGTGGGTGCACGTAACCCCAATATATTCTTTGAATTACCAGTCAGAAACTGGCACTATATGGCAGTAGCAAGAAATGAGGGTATTTATAACCCCAATATATTCTTTGAATTCCCAGTCAGACAATGGCACTGTATACCAGTAGTAAAAATTGTGGGTGCACGTAACCCCAATATATTCTTTGAATTCCCAGTCAGACACTGGCACTATATGGCAGTAGCAAGAAATGAGGGTATTTGTATTCCCAATATACTCTTTGAATTCCCAGTCAGACAATGGCACTGTATACCAGTAGTAAAAATTGTGGGTGCACGTAACCCCAATATATTCTTTGAATTACCAGTCAGAAACTGGCACTATATGGCAGTAGCAAGAAATGAGGGTATTTATAACCCCAATATATTCTTTGAATTCCCAGTCAGACAATGGCACTGTATACCAGTAGTAAAAATTGTGGGTGCACGTAACCCCAATATATTCTTTGAATTACCAGTCAGAAACTGGCACTATATGGCAGTAGCAAGAAATGAGGGTATTTGTATTCCCAATATACTCTTTGAATTCCCAGTCAGACAATGGCACTGTATACCAGTAGTAAAAATTGTGGGTGCACGTAACCCCAATATATTCTTTGAATTACCAGTCAGAAACTGGCACTATATGGCAGTAGCAAGAAATGAGGGTATTTATAACCCCAATATATTCTTTGAATTCCCAGTCAGACAATGGCACTGTATACCAGTAGTAAAAATTGTGGGTGCACGTAACCCCAATATATTCTTTGAATTCCCAGTCAGAAACTGGCACTATATGGCAGTAGCAAGAAATGAGGGTATTTGTATTCCCAATATACTCTTTGAATTCCCAGTCAGACAATGGCACTGTATACCAGTAGTAAAAATTGTGGGTGCACGTAACCCCAATATATTCTTTGAATTACCAGTCAGAAACTGGCACTATATGGCAGTAGCAAGAAATGAGGGTATTTATAACCCCAATATATTCTTTGAATTCCCAGTCAGACAATGGCACTGTATACCAGTAGTAAAAATTGTGGGTGCACGTAACCCCAATATATTCTTTGAATTCCCAGTCAGAAACTGGCACTATATGGCAGTAGCAAGAAATGAGGGTATTTGTATTCCCAATATATTCTTTGAATTCCCAGTCAGACAATGGCACTGTATACCAGTAGTAAAAATTGTGGGTGCACGTAACCCCAATATATTCTTTGAATTACCAGTCAGAAACTGGCACTATATGGCAGTAGCAAGAAATGAGGGTATTTATAACCCCAATATATTCTTTGAATTCCCAGTCAGACAATGGCACTGTATACCAGTAGTAAAAATTGTGGGTGCACGTAACCCCAATATATTCTTTGAATTCCCAGTCAGACACTGGCACTATATGGCAGTAGCAAGAAATGAGGGTATTTGTATTCCCAATATACTCTTTGAATTCCCAGTCAGACAATGGCACTGTATACCAGTAGTAAAAATTGTGGGTGCACGTAACCCCAATATATTCTTTGAATTACCAGTCAGAAACTGGCACTATATGGCAGTAGCAAGAAATGAGGGTATTTATAACCCCAATATATTCTTTGAATTCCCAGTCAGACAATGGCACTGTATACCAGTAGTAAAAATTGTGGGTGCACGTAACCCCAATATATTCTTTGAATTACCAGTCAGAAACTGGCACTATATGGCAGTAGCAAGAAATGAGGGTATTTGTATTCCCAATATACTCTTTGAATTCCCAGTCAGACAATGGCACTGTATACCAGTAGTAAAAATTGTGGGTGCACGTAACCCCAATATATTCTTTGAATTCCCAGTCAGAAACTGGCACTATATGGCAGTAGCAAGAAATGAGGGTATTTGTATTCCCAATATACTCTTTGAATTCCCAGTCAGACAATGGCACTGTATACCAGTAGTAAAAATTGTGGGTGCACGTAACCCCAATATATTCTTTGAATTCCCAGTCAGAAACTGGCACTATATGGCAGTAGCAAGAAATGAGGGTATTTGTATTCCCAATATACTCTTTGAATTCCCAGTCAGACAATGGCACTGTATACCAGTAGTAAAAATTGTGGGTGCACGTAACCCCAATATATTCTTTGAATTACCAGTCAGAAACTGGCACTATATGGCAGTAGCAAGAAATGAGGGTATTTATAACCCCAATATATTCTTTGAATTCCCAGTCAGACAATGGCACTGTATACCAGTAGTAAAAATTGTGGGTGCACGTAACCCCAATATATTCTTTGAATTCCCAGTCAGAAACTGGCACTATATGGCAGTAGCAAGAAATGAGGGTATTTGTATTCCCAATATATTCTTTGAATTCCCAGTCAGACAATGGCACTGTATACCAGTAGTAAAAATTGTGGGTGCACGTAACCCCAATATATTCTTTGAATTACCAGTCAGAAACTGGCACTATATGGCAGTAGCAAGAAATGAGGGTATTTATAACCCCAATATATTCTTTGAATTCCCAGTCAGACAATGGCACTGTATACCAGTAGTAAAAATTGTGGGTGCACGTAACCCCAATATATTCTTTGAATTCCCAGTCAGAAACTGGCACTATATGGCAGTAGCAAGAAATGAGGGTATTTGTATTCCCAATATACTCTTTGAATTCCCAGTCAGACAATGGCACTGTATACCAGTAGTAAAAATTGTGGGTGCACGTAACCCCAATATATTCTTTGAATTACCAGTCAGAAACTGGCACTATATGGCAGTAGCAAGAAATGAGGGTATTTGTATTCCCAATATATTCTTTGAATTCCCAGTCAGACAATGGCACTGTATACCAGTAGTAAAAATTGTGGGTGTATATAGCCCCAATTCTATTGCTAGGGGACTTGCAGGGTATTTCTGGGGTGAAGGTGGGGGGGCACACCGTTGGAACGGGTATCGGGGTATATATCGGGTATACGGGAATACACTGACAGTGTATTCCATTCAGGATCCTGGGAAAGCTGGGTTGCGGCGATTGAGCCCGTCAGTGCCACGTTACACTGACAAGCTTCTCCCTGGAATTTAGCTCTTACAAGAGCTGTTGGTTGTCTTCTCCTTCCTATCCTAGCCTGTCCCTGCCTACCCAGAATCTAAGCCCTAGCTAGCTGGACGGAAACCTCCGTCCTCGGTGAATTGCAAGCTCAGAATGACGCGAAGCTGGGCGGCGCTGTTCTTTTAAATTAGAGGTCACATGTTTTCGGCAGCCAATGGGTTTTGCCTACTTTTTTCAACGTCACCGGTGTCGTAGTTCCTGTCCCACCTACCCTGCGCTGTTATTGGAGCAAAAAAGGCGCCAGGGAAGGTGGGAGGGGAATCGAGTAATGGCGCACTTTACCACGCGGTGTTCGATTCGATTCGAACATGCCGAACAGCCTAATATCCGATCGAACATGAGTTCGATAGAACACTGTTCGCTCATCTCTAATAAAGATCTCTATATGCCAGTACATTGTATGCTCCGAATATATATTAAGTATACAATGTACTGGTATATAGACATCTCTTTATATAGCAATACATTATATAATGGTTTGTTTTTTCTGGACCCAAAAGCAGAAGAGGGCAGAAATCAGACCTTACTGAAAATGGTGGGGAAGAGTCACTAAAACCTGCAGAGAAGTTAAGCCCAGAAAATAGTCACTGCTAGAACTTGGGAGTCACAGAAAGAGGAAAAGTAGACTTGGACCTCCAACCAATCGAATATTGGCCAAATACCCAGTGGACCAATGATAAATGTTTCCTGCTAGAGTGACCCTTTAAATCAAGCTAATAGGTAAAACAAAGACTGGAAAGTAAAAGACTAGGTAGATTAGATAAGGACTAGAGATGAGCAGATCGGTTTAGATTAATCCAGAGTTGACCTGAATTGTCCTAAACTTTCAGGTTTGACTCAAACTCAAAACTGTAGGGGTTCGTCATCCCCAAACTGGAAGTTATGTTATTACACTTAGGGGTATCTTCAGACTCCAGAATATAATAGGTGGAGGCCCAGGAGAGGTATAAAAAAGTCATAAACAGATATAATCACCATCCCTTATCCTCTTGTGCAGGGGTCCTCAAACTGCGGCCCGCGGGCCACATGCGGCCCGCCAAGCACTTCTGTCTGACCCCGCCGACAATGCCGGCAGGTGTGCATTTATAATGAAGCTCCTGGGGATCTCGGGCCAGGCCATGGAGCACACTTCACTTTACCTATTGGAGGGCACCGCTCCCAATGTCTGTGCGACCTGCTCTTCCTCTGGCCCACTGTTTAAAAAGTTTGAGGACCCCTGCTCTTGTGGCTTTTGCTGTCCTCCTAGGCAACATCATGTGCCCCGAGGTCATGGGGTATGCCGTACGCAGTCAGTGCTTTTGGACGAAGAGAAGAGGATTGCGAGAGAAGAAGGCGGAGAAGAAGACAGAGGCCGTCGCTGGAGAGTTTTCAAGCAGCACTCGGGACACCCGAACTGCTGCGAGAAAACTCATTTACATAATGAAGAAAGAAGATATTTCTCAGGAATGGCGGCACAGATCAGACTAATAAAAGTAAGAGAAGAATAGACTTTCTTAGGCTATTCCTATGTGTATTTAGTTTAAAAAGTGTATTCTAATGATAGAATCCCTTTAACCCAAAACAAATCTTCAGAGGTTCTCCCGTCTTTAATAAGGACTGATGCTCCCAGAATAATTTTAGGAGAAGCCACTCAGAGCCTAGACCCAGTCCTGACAAGTGAGTTTATACTTTTGGTGTGGAGATTTAAATGATAAAATTCCTGGACTGCACTTTCATATATCACTGACTACAGATATAAATGTGAGGTTCTTAGCGCACAGTTTCATGAATTGTGCGAGCCCATCTGCCACGTCACGGCGACCTCATTCAGATGGGTCCCTACACTAAGACTTTACTCCCCCTATATACAGTGCCATGAAAAAGTTTGTGTACCCCTATTAATCTTAATCATTTTTAGTTCTAAATATTTTGGTGTTTGCAACAGCCATTTCAGTTTGCTATATCTAATAACTGATGGACACAGTAATATTTCAGGATTGAAATGAGGTTTATTGTACTAACAGAAAATGTGCAATACGCATTAAACCAAAATTTGACCGGTGCAAAAGTATGGGCACCTCAACAGAAAAGTGACATTAATATTCAGTAGATCCTCCTGCCGGGTATTGAGGAAGCCAGCCAATGCGAAGTCTATAGCATAGAGCCAGCGATCCTCTCTAATCGCTGGTTCTAGTGTCCTTATAGGACAAATAAAAAATGTAAATAAAAAGTTAAAAAATAAAGTGTGTAAAAAAATATTTAGATACCGTATATACTAGAGTATAAGCCGGGTTTTTCAGCACAGTTTTTGTGCTGAAAAAGTGCTCCTTGGCTTATATTCGGTTCATTACGGTAATTTTCTGCTAGCAGACCAGGATAGCAGACCCCCCCACTGCTCCATCACATGCCGGGTGACGTGGCCACGTAAGCTCAGGCCCACACCCGGCGTGTGGCTGCTTCCTGGCCTGCTAGCAGAAGTACCGTAAGTATTTCTGCAGATTTTAATGTACAGCATCGCCGCGCTCCTGGCAGGAGCGTGGTGATGCTGTGGGCCCCGGCACCCGCCCCGGTGTATGGATGCCGGGTCCGGATGCCGGGTCTGTAAATGTAATGGCGCCGCTCTGCAGAGCGCCATTTTACTCTGCAGAGTAAAACACAATACCAGAATTGATAGGGATTTTTTTTAATCCACCAAGAAAGAGTTAATAAAAGTTAGTCAATATGTTAAAAACACCCAAAAATGTTATTACAAAATACATCTCATACCGCAAATATCAAGCCCTCATGCGGCCACATCACCAGAAAAATAAAAAAATAAAAAATTATAGCTTGTACAATGTGAAGACAAAAACTCCCAAAATAACCAAATCATTAGAATACAACTGGCTGCGACAGGAAGGGAATGTATAAGCTGTGCAAGCGAATATTGGGGTACAAACCAGATTTAGAGCTTACAAGGGAAAATAAACCAGAACTGCCCCCCAAAGTGACACCCTCCCCCCCTCAAACATAGAAGCTACTGGGGAATTTGGTGTTCCCAATGTACTCCGCATAGCTTACATGTCTACTATTCACCATCCGCTGTGCAGTCACCTTTAAGATACTATTGCCCAATACACCCCCTAATAATACTTTAGAGGCTCTGCAAACATGACATGGGCAACCAGATACCAAACATCTGAATCTGCGATCCAAAAAACAAAATAGCGCTCCTTCCCTTCTGTGCCCGACTGTGCCCAAACAGCCATTTCTACCCACATATGGCATTAAGTACATTATCCTGGTACACCAGTGTCATACATGTGGGCATACACTGCTGCTTGGGTACACAGCAGATTGCAGAACGGAAGGAGCGGTATGTGCTTTTGGACAGCTGATTTAGATTGTTGGTTTTTGGACACCATGTCACATTTGTAGAGACTCTAAAATTTTCCCTACAAAATGGGGACACTTGTTGGGGAATTCCAAATTACTTGCACCTCTAGGGCTCTGCAAAAAAAGACATGGCGTCAGGAAACCCCTCCAAATCTGTACACCAAAAGCTAAAAAGCCCACTGCTCCTGCCCAGCAGTGTGCCCAAGCTGCAGTGTACACTCACATATATAACTTCTGTCTACCCGGGATGGCCCCTTAATAGTTTTAAGAGTGCAGGTCTCTGATGACACAAAGTGGGTGCAACACATTGGTTACCGAAATGGCATATTTCTTTCAAAGTTTAAATTTTCACATTGTACATTCATTTTTGGGAAGCACTGTTAGGCTCAAATTGATAATACCCCTTGATACATTCTTTAAGGGGTGTAGTTTCTAAAATGGAGTCACTTTTGGGAGTCTCCATTGTATTGGTTCTTTAGGGGGCTCTGCAAATGCGACATGGAACCTGAAAACTGTTCCAGCAAAATCTGCCCTCCAAATCCAAAACGCACTCTTCCCATTTTGAGCCCCACCATGTTCCCATACAGCAGATTATGACCACATATGGGGTAATGCTGTGTTCAGGAGAAATTGTGCAACAAACTTTGGGGGGCTTTTTTTCATTTATCCTCTTGTAAAAATAAAACAATTTGGACTAAATTGACGGTTTATTGAAAAAAAAAAAATAAAAAAAATTTCATTTTCACGTCCCAATGTTAATAAAATCTGTGGAAAAGCTGTAGGGTCAAACTACTCATTAAATCCCTTGAGATGTTCTGTGAGGGGTATAGTTTCCAAAACGGGGTTACTTTTGAAGGTTCCCATTGTATTGGTACTTTAGGGACTCTGCTAATGCGACACGGCCTGAAATCTAATCCAGTGAAGTCTGCCCTCCTAAAGCCAAATGGCGTTCTTTCCATTCCAAGCCCCACCATGTACCCATAGAGTACATTATAACCACAAATAGGGTATTGTCACATGAGCAATTGTTTAACAAAATGTGGGGTGCGTTCTCTCCTTTAACCCCTTGTGAAAAGGAAAATTTTGGTGAAAAAGTGCCATTCCCCCCACGCCCAAACAGCAGCACAAGATGGGGTATTCCTGCCCCTGTGTACTGTTAGGACAGGTGGAACTTTTAATAAACTAACTAGTTACCCTCCCATAAAAGGTCCAGGAGACCTCCCCCTCCCTGTGTTTTTTTTCTGTCCTGTTACCAGGACAGGTGGAGGGAGAGGTCTCCTCCTCTCCCACACATTTTCTCTTTCTTTTTGGAGGAAATCTCCCTTTTCTAGCCCCCCTCCCCCCATCTTGTGCTGCTGCTATCAGAGTCTTACCGGGGGTTTGGGGCTTTCTTTGCCTCCCTGACGGCGCCTCCTGCCTTCTCCGGTCTGGCGCGGCCCCATCTGTGCTGCAGCGGATGGGGGGGGATGGTGAGGCAGCGTATCTGTTCTCGGCGCTGCGGCGCCATTCGTCCGGCTGCCGGGGGGGAACTGTAGATGCGGTTCCTTGTTTCGCCGCGGGCACTATTTGCTGGTGCTCCGCGGACTTCCTTTCTTCCCGCGCATGCGCGGGAATCCGGTTCGCGCATGCGCGGACCGTCGTCCCCGCTCGGCCGGACTTTGGGAGCGCTTGAGTAGCGCTCCCACCCCGCTTTTTGTGCTGGATTTAAAGGGATAGTGTCCCCCTCCACTCCATCCTCCTAGCCATCTTAGGCTAGCAATAAAATGGTGCCCCCAAGCCTGGCTCTAGCCGAGGCGCTGGAAGGGGGCGGAGCTAAGGTTCGCCCCGCCCCCGTTTCTCCCTATTTCTTCCTGGTCTGCCCAGAGTAGGTTGCCTGTCTGCTTAGCTTGCAGGTTCCTACTCTCCCTGGGCAACCAGAAAGTAGAAGAAAATTTCCTGACACCACAGGTGCTGAAATTCCTTTCAAAAGGTGATGTATGCCCCCTGGTGAGCCCTCAGGGTAGAGGCTGCAAAGGTAAGGGAAATAATGAGTAATATGTTTTTCCTTAGATGTCATCCTCCTCTTCAGTGGCGGATAACCCTAAAAGGAAGGCTTCCAGTAAGCGTCGCCACCTTGCCTGCGCCAAATGCGAAGTCCCCTTACCTGATGGCTACGCTTACCAATGTTGTCGCGGGTGTCGGGGTCCCCCCTCAGAAGACACTTCTGTACGTGACATGGTCGGTTGGGTAAGGGAATTCGTCGAGGAGTCGATGAAAGAGATGAAATTCTCTATCTCTCAATTGGCCAAGAGACCACGGCTGGATTCGCCTCCTTCTCTCCCACCGATGGAGGGTCTCCAGATCTTGGACGAGGTATCCTCGGCGGAGGACAACCTGGACCCATCTAAGCCGGTATTCTCGGTGGAGAGGATGCCCAAACTGCTAAGAGTGGTTCGGGCTAAGGAGTTGGAGGAGGCGGCTGAGGAGGCTCCATCTACCTCTCTCAGAGCCTTCAGGGCGGACCCAGACTTGGTAAAAAGGCTGGAGGCTGAATGGCGGTTCCCTGAACGCCCATTCATTGCGTCTAGACGCTTTAGGTCTCTTTTTCCCCTATCCGAGGCACAATCCAGCTCCTGGGGCCCTCCGCCCAAGGTTGACATAGCCGTCTCCAAACTGTCAAAGCGCACGGTGGTACCAGCGGAGGATGGCTCTAACCTCCAAGATGTGATGGATCGCAGGGCGGAGGGGTCCCTGAGGCGTGTATACGCCTCTTCCTCGGCACAGGCCTCAGTGGGCATTGCGGCTAGCGAGGTGGTCGCTAAACTGCGGTCAGACATCTCTAAGCTGGAGAGAGATATTGACTCCGGGGTCCATCGGGACGACTTGCTGTCGGCCATGACAAATATTTCCCTCATGTCTGACTATCTCTCGGAGGCGGCCTTCTACCAGGTCAAGCTGGCCGCAAGATCCATGGCATTGTCCACCACCGCAAGGCGCCCCCTCTGGCTTAAGCCCTGGAGGGCAGATAATGCCTCCAAGTTTAATTTATGCGCCTTGCCATTCGAGCCCGGCAGGCTATTTGGCAGCGAACTCGACCGGATAATGGAGGGTCTGGCCGATTCTAAGGGTAAGAACCTGCCCCAGTCTACAGGATCCAGGCAACGATCCTTTCGGGGCTACGCCCCCTCCAGAGGCATGTCTAGAGGCCAGTTCCGTAGGCGCCCCTCGGGCCCAAGAGGCGGTCGAGGTTCCTCCCGTGGTGGTGAGAAAAGATCCACCTTCTGACTGTCACGACCCCCTTGCCTGCAGGGCCAAGGTGGGGGGTCGTCTCTCCTTACATTTAACCGCCTGGCACCATCAGATCCAGGATCCTTGGGTTCTCCAACTTATACGGGAAGGCTACAAAATAAACTTCCTTTCCCTTCCTCCAGACAGATGCAGGAGGACCCGCCCTCTTCAGGGCACCAAACAACTTCATCTGCAAAGATCTGTGTTGGAGTATATCGACAAGGCTGCATTGGAACCCGTCCCCCTGAACGAACAAGGGCAAGGCGTCTACTCACCCGTGTTTCTAGTGCCAAAATCGACCGGAGGGTGGCGCATGATTATCGACCTAAGGTATGTAAATCAATTTATCCGCAAGGTCCGGTTCCGGATGGAGACCATAAGGTCGGTTCTCCCCTTTCTGCAGCCAGGAGATCTATTCGTCACCTTGGATTTGAGGGACGCATACCTCCATATTCCTATCTATCCTCCACACAGAAAATATTTACGGATTGCCACATATCTAAACGGAAGATTACATCACTTCCAGTTTACAGCTCTCCCGTTCGGTATAACCTCAGCCCCCCACACCTTTACAAAGGTAGTGGCCCCGGTCATAGCCGCCCTGCGCCTCCAGGGGATATTTATTGTCCCATATCTAGACGATTGGCTAATAAAAGCTCAGTCAAGGGAGCTCCTCGCCACGCAGTTGAGCATCACAGTGGCATTTATAAGCGAACTGGGCTGGCTAGTAAACTGGCAAAAGTCAGTAGTGGTTCCATCTACCCGGATTCAATTCCTAGGGTTCAACCTGGATTCTCTCAGTATGATGATCTCCCTGCCCTCTCCTCGAAAGGAGAAGATTGGTCGAGCGGTTCACTACCTATCCCGAACCAGGGAGGTTACAATCAGGACAGCGATGAAGGTCCTAGGTCTCATGTCCGCGACCATCGAGGCAGTTCCCTGGGCTCTATGGCACATGCGCCCGTTACAACTCGAGATCCTGAGAGTATGGAACCACAGTCCCATGGGACTTCAGAAGCCTATCCAGCTTTCCATCAGTGCCCGTCGATCACTACAATGGTGGTCCCAACTCAAAGACGGGAGGTCCACGGTCCAGACCTCCTGGACCCTGTTGACCACAGATGCCTCCCTAACAGGCTGGGGAGCGCATCTGGGGGAGACCCTAATACGGGGAACATGGAACCCGCAGGAGAGAACTCGCTCCTCCAATTGGCGAGAACTTACGGCAGTTTTTCTGGCACTACGGACTCTGACTCCCCATCTCCAAGGGAAGGCTGTCAGAGTAAGAACAGACAATTCTACAGCCGTCCAATATATCAACAAACAAGGGGGCACCAGGTCCCCCTCCTTGATGCGGGTGACCGATCTGATATTTTCATGGGCGGAGAAGAATTTGTCCCGGCTGTCAGCGGTACATATCAAAGGCCACCTCAACGTCCTGGCAGATCAACTAAGCAGGGGACTAGTGACAACAGCCGAGTGGTCCCTGTCCCCGGAAATTTTCCAACAGCTTACCAGGATATGGGGTCTCCCCGAGGTGGATCTGATGGCCACCCAACACAACGCCAAGGTGGGACGGTTTTGCTCCCTGTACCGGGACGGCAATCCCTTGGCGATCGATGCCCTGTCAATACCCTGGAGCTTCAAACTAGTATACGTTTTTCCTCCCATTCCAATGATTCCCAGGGTGTTGGCAAAACTCAGGCAGGACCAGACATCGGCCATTGTCATCATGCCGTTCTGGCCGAAAAGGGCATGGTTTACCCACCTCATGTTAATGAGTCGAGGGACCTACTGGAGGCTTCCGTGTGTCCAAAACCTGGTAACTCTAAACAGTCAGCTCTGCCAGGATCTGGACAGGTTCAACCTCACTGCCTGGAGGTTGACCGCACTGTACGTGGAGACAGAGGATTGTCCCAGGCCGTTTTAAGAACACTGGCCCACTCTAGAGCGGACTCAACCAATCGTAGTTACCAGAGGATCGCCCAAGTATTTAACGATTGGGGAGCCAGGAGGCAGTGCGATACAACATCTATCGAATCAGTCCTGGAGTTTTTACAAGAAGGGTTGGACAAAGGATTGTCCCCAGCCACCTTGAGAGTACATATCTCGGCGTTATCCGCTCTATTGGGGACTAGACTGTCTCAGAATCCTCTTATAAGGCAATTCCAGAAAGGGGCCTCCAGGCTCCGACCCCCGGTTCGGCCCCCGGCTCCCCAATGGGACTTAGCTGCGGTCCTGCAAGGGCCATGTGGCCCTCCATTTGAACCTTTAGCTGAAGTGGACTTCAAGTACCTCTCTTGGAAGGTGACCTTTTTGCTGGCAATCACATCGGCCAAGCGAGTGGGTGAGCTCCAGGCCTTGGCGGCATCAGAGCCATACACAGTCTTTTTTCCAGACAGAGTCCAGCTTAGGTTTGTTCAAGGTTTTCTGCCCAAGGTTCCGTCAGTGGAAAATATAAACCAGACTATAACCTTGCCCACTTTTTTCCCCTCTCCCTCCTCGGAGTGGGAGGAGAGGATGCATAGTCTGGATCTGGTGCGAACATTGCAAGTATACCTGGACCGAACAGGCCCATTCCGTAAGTCAGAAAACCTGCTCATCAATTTTTTTGGTCACAACAGAGGTGTCAAGGCATCCAAACCCACTCTGTCGAGGTGGATCAGAGAAGCCATCTCAGTGGCCTTACAGTCACAAGGGCTGCAGGTTCCGGAATTTTTGCGAGCCCACGCTACCAGGTCGGTGGCTGCATCATGGGCAGAGAGGCAATCCCTCTCAGTAGACCAAATCTGTGCGGCTGCATCTTGGTCTTCCCACTTGACGTTCGCCAGACACTATAGGTTAGACTGGCATGTTTCCAAGGCAAAATCCTTTGGTTATTCTATCCTGACCTCTGCTTGTCAGGATCGCCCTCCCTAGAAGGGGTATTACTTGTTAAGTCCCCATCTTGTGCTGCTGTTTGGGCGTGGGGGGAATGGAAGATTATGTAGATAATCTGTTTTCCCTTAGCCCAAACAGCAGCACAAAGCTCCCTCCCTTTCTTGTTAAAGGATAAATTATTATAGTCGGTATGGTACTTGGAGACTAACACAGGGAGGGGGAGGTCTCCTGGACCTTTTATGGGAGGGTAACTAGTTAGTTTATTAAAAGTTCCACCTGTCCTAACAGTACACAGGGGCAGGAATACCCCATCTTGTGCTGCTGTTTGGGCTAAGGGAAAACAGATTATCTACATAATCTTCCATTCTATTAATTTTTCATTTACACATCTCAAAGTTAATAAAATCTGTGAAAAGGCTGATGGATGAAAATGCTCACTATACCTCTTGATGAATTCTGTGAGGGGTGTAGTTTCCAAAATGGGATCACTTTTGGGGGTTTCTATTGTCTTGGTACTTTAGGGGATCTGCAAATGAGACATGGCACCAAAAACTATTCCAGCAAAATCTGCTGTTCAAACCCTCAGTGACGCTCCTTCCCTTCCGTGCTCTGCCGTTCGCCCAAAAAGTGGTTTACACCCACATGTGGGGTATTTCTGTGCTCGGGAGAAATTTCACAACAAACTGTCAAACACATTTTCTCCTTTAACCCTTTGTGAATGTGTTTATTTTAGGGCTAAATGAATGTTTGATTGAAAAAAATGAAATGTTTAAATTTCACCTCCATATTTTAATTTCTGTGACATGCTTAAAGGGTTAACAAACTTCACAAATGCTGTTTTGCATTATTTGAGATGTGCAGTTTTGAAGATGGGGTGCTTTATGGGGGTTTCTAATATATTGGCCTTAATAATCTCTGTCAGAACTGAAGGGGTCCCTAAAAATTTTGTATGGGAAATTTTCTTATAAATTTGGAAAAT